>NW_010972529.1:2018283-2024465 GCF_000737465.1 Haliaeetus leucocephalus
TGGTGCAAAAAGAGGGGGGGGGGGGGGGGGGGCAGGCAGCAAGGGGAGGATAATTCTTGGTAAACCCAATAGGAAGGATAGAAATCAGTGATGTAGAAAGAAAAGGGTTTGAAGATCAAAAAGAGAGGTTGTTGTTTTTTTTTTTTACCTAGCTCCTTTTCTTTGCTAATTGCTGCCACAGGACTTCCCTACTAATTTCCTTTTACCTCACTTGTAAGCAGCACAGCTCTGTCTGGCTAACATGCCTTTGGGAATGAAGGAAACAAGAAATGAGGATGTTATTTATCTTTATGGGCTGGTTGGGTCCCAAACCATCTCTTTCTCTGTCCCCCACTTCTTTTTTTTATCAACGGGCTTCTATGAAGAAAAAGCAAGAGCCTTTGGTGGTCCAAACTGCTCTCCAGGTTTCTCTCCATGCCCCAGCCTGCAGCAACACTACGGCCCTTGCTCAGGGAAACACGCTGGATGCATGGGCATGACCCTTTCCTCCCATTCATGCTCTGGGTAGCCTTTTTACCCCCATGATTGATAACACCTCCTCTTCTTGGACTGGGCAATTTAGCGTGGAGGATGCAGAGATAGAAACCATGGAAACTACCTGCAAATGAGGACAGCGGTAGGCAGGGCTGCCTTTCTCTTGCCCGGTCCCTGGGACAGCGTGGGTGCGTGGGTGAGAGGCATGCCCAGCAGCCCTGCTCTCAGTGGGGCGTGCTAGGCACAGGGGCTGTGGCAGTGCCTGTGGCGCCAGGGAATGGAGACCAAGAAGCCACAAAAAGTGTCCCAAGTCCTATTTCTGATCTGCTGTGAAATATTTAACTGTTAAATCCCATGAGAATGCAAATAATGGTGATACTACCTACTTATTCAGTACAAGTGGAAAGTTATATTTGTTATATTTTGGAGTGAGAGGTATTCACATCATAGGGGCAATTAGAAGTCCAGCTCTCAAACTCAACAGGAGTTTGCCTAATTGTGCTTCAGGCCACTGAACAAATCCCTCTAAATGTTTATGACTTACTAAATTATTCTGGTCTTTGAGATGGCAGAACTAGGGATACAACACAAGCACTCTTGTAGCTATAGAGAATTTTTTACTCTTCCTACAGCTCTTCCCTTCAAACTGATCCAGAGAAAGGATGAAAACTGTTTACTAAGGAGCTGTACAATTTATTCTGTGTAAATTCTTCTTCTGAAGTGCTAAACATGTTGGTACTGAAATAATATCTTTATTCTGAGAAATGGAGATCAGCAGTTGAGGAAAATAATTTGCAAGCTATGGATGGATGAACAGTTCGGTCGTTTTTCCTCAATTGTTGCAATTCGCAGCCTGGAACAGAAACTTGTACAGACAGTTGCAAGCTGTTCGTGCTAATACCCTGAGCAGTGCAGTGAGGTGGCTGAAGAGCAAGCACATTATCTCCCTTTGCTCCAGAATGACAGTGACCTCTGGCAGAAATATGAGGTAGATGCATTAATCACTTCATCAAGAAGTGCCAAAGTTCATCTGTTAGTGCCTGAGGGCCCGTCTTCAGTTTGGGTATTATATGTCACATAATTTACAAACACAGAAAAACAGACTGTCTTGAATAGATGATGATTTTAAATAGATGGGACAGAAAGGAAAAGAAATATTACATGCAAACACAACAATAGCAGTAATTTTCTGCTTTGGCTGCTTCAGCTTGAATCCCTGTCTGGCTCCACTGCAAAATTACTGAACACAGTTCTTTGAAGAGTATGAAGGAAAATCTGAATTTCAAAATATTTCTTCCAGGTAAGTCTTTTGCAAACTCCATTTCAAAACCCTATCACTTCTTGTGGCATATATTTTAAGCTGTGTCTGCAGCAGAGAGCCAGACCAAATGTGATTGAGCTGGTTACATACAGTATGAGTTTGGACTAGCAATGAAAGCACTCATCATTTATTTGGGAGACCCAAAGCAGGTTCCCAGTTCTATTATAAACCCTGTGGGTGAGCTTGAAGAAATCATTTCCCCTTGCCATGCCTTCATTACAAATAGGAAAACTAGGTTTTTCAAAGCACCTTGGGATATAAGAATTAAATTGCCAGAAAAGAGGTAAATACTGTCAGTAATTAAAACCATGAATGAACAGTGGGAAAAGCAGTTCCTCAGCCGCTGGGCTGTTCTGTGCATCCCCCGTAGCTGTTCTAGCTATAGCTACACTGCTGGTGGGAGCATTTTCTGATCCAAATTCTGTATGTCTGTGTTGCCTAATTAGGGGACATGTGCAATTTGGTGCTGTGACCATTGTAATCTGAGGACAGCCAGGGTCTAAGCTTCCAACAAATCTCATCAGCTCATCATGTAATGGCCCCAGAAAAGGTGTTTGTAGCTGACTTCTCAGTCTGACATCAACTCTGTCACTTAAGAGGGGAAAACACAACATATGGAGGCAGAACTCAAGCTCAGATCTACCTAATTTGCTCCATGGTCACTTGGCTTTTTGAGACGTGATCATTTATTGAGGTGCAAGTCTTCTCCTTCCTTAAGGTAATGGAGCTAAACCTTTACTTCAAGCAGTGGTGTGTGCATGTTCCAGATTGCATGTTTAGAGAGGATGAAGTCAGCTTGTGAGCATGTAGGTAGGTGTTGGTCTAGATAGGAACAAAAGTAGTTTTATGAAATCAGTGAGAAAATATTAAAGATTTCATATGTAGACTTTGCAAGATTGAGGGGTGTGGGGAGGCAGAAATCACTGGCAGACACTTAATGCTCAAGTGGTTTGCTGCTACAATATCATTATTTCCAGTTATGTCAGCGGAAACATGGTTGAGAATCATAGCAACATTACAACACTTCTGCTAGAATCAGAGCATGTGGTAGATGGAGAAGTTAAGGTTTTAAAGAATAAATAATGTTGAATACATTAAAAGTTTGAAAACAGAGGAAAAGGATTCTAGTTCTTTAGAGTTATTCTGAAGCACCTAGCTGCTGATAAACACAGATCCTATGTCCTTTTTTTAGTTAGAAGTCTACCAGTTACACTGAAAGGATATTAAAAAAAAAAAAGGAAGAAAAAGAGTAGACTACATGGTTGTGATGCCACTTGTGAAATTTGTTGTCTGACGAATCCAACTGTATAAATAAAGGTTGTATGCATTGCATGATGGCAATACATAGTAATAGGTCATTCTGTTCAGATATCTTGACGTATCTGTGTGTTTTCAGTAAGGCTTCCTGTAGCAAATGCTGATCTGCTGGAGTAAGAGGTGCAACAGGCTCACAAATCAATCTTGAGAGATCGTGGCAGCGTTCATTTCTATACTTAGACTATCCCAGCTTTTTCTTACTCATTTTTCCTGTAGGTAAAACTAGGTTAGTGTTTACTATTAGCAGCATGTTAACAAATGTGTTACAAGAAATTCTGGAGGCTATGGTGGAGGCTGGGGTTGCCAGCGTGCTGCACGGTGGAGACACACAGTCCACCCTTGTTCAGAAGGTACCTTTTCTGTATTAAATGCCTTGAGCTCTGGGGACGGAAAAGGTAGCATCGTAATGCTGTGGAGTCCTTAAACTGGTTTGGTGTCACGGCTCTGCAGAAAAGCAGTGAGAAAAAACTTAGAAAAGCAACTATATAACAATTACAAATATTTGTCTGATATGCTTGTGTTGCCTGTATTTTCTTCCCTACAAATAAGAAGGCTGTACATGAGCACTGGAAAAGAGCCGGTTCCCCCCCCCCCCCCCCCCCGCCCCGCCCCGCTTTCTGAGGTACAGCATCAGGCATTCTCTCCACCAAAACGACCATGTGGTAAAGTGCTTGCTTTAGAGACACTGGCCTTTTCTTCTTGTGGAAAAAAGGAGCTCCTGTTTTATGGTGGCCTGGAGGCTGAAGAACTGCCTGCTGCCAGGGCTGCTACTCTAATGGTTTCAGCAATCAGCCTGGCTCCAGCTGAGAGGCAAAGTGGTCAAGCCTCTGCTTACCCTCTGTTTACTCTGTAACCGGGAGCAGCTCTTCTCCCCCTCTCCCACCCGCCCCTCGCTCAGGGCTTGTGCTCATAAACCTAAGCACAGTATCAGCACAAAAATCATTAGAAAGAACCGGCCATCTGCCTGTGCAAAACGATGTGCTGAGTTTCTCTCTTGAAGAATGAGCCTTTGCTTCACTTTTCCTTCCAGCTGCTGGGAAAATGTCAAGATTAGATGAGTCACACAGCAGATCAGATCTGAGTAAGAGCTTTTCTCACTTGTTGTTCAGGACTGTAGGAACAAGTTTAGTGCTGACCCCAATGCTTAATCAGAAAGAGGTTTTAATGTTTCAGCAGATTTTGGACAATTAATTGCTGACATCTGGAATATCACAGAAACTGTTAATAAACCTTTATTTATTTATTTATTTATTTAATGCTCTATAACAAAACCAAACAAACAAAACCCCCACAAGACAGACCGAGATTCCTGGCTACTTTGGTAACTTATTTGTATTTTCTTAAACTTTTTTTTGCCATCAGGCACTAAAGCATTGAAAAGATATTTGACAAGATGAGCCTTGTAGGCCATTTTAGGAAGTAGGTGCCTGGCAGGCGTTAAGGAGTTGCTTATTAGTTTTTACCAGCAACTGTTCCTCTGCTGTTGTGCCTGCTAAGCTTATAGAAAAGAGTATTGTTGGCAGGCTGTCATGGCTCGGCAACAGAGCATCGCACCAAGCTGCTGCTAAATCTGTCATGTTCGCTTTTGTACCAGACCCTGCTGAAAGATAATTTCACATTAGGGCCAAATGTTCAAACACAAGTGAATGAGCACTAATGCACTGACTCTTGTTTACTCTTCTGTAATCAGATGCTGATATTCACCAACTGACTCATGTCAGGAGTTTCCACATTATATGTGGATAGATATATATATATAGATATATATATATATATATTTTATCTCTTCACAAGCCAGGTAAAATTGTGGAAACTCATGGCTGTTTTGCTTAAGGGTCCTGGTCTCTACAAATACGATGAGAGACTAACTTGTAGGAATCGTAAAGGTGGGGTTTGCAAAAAGATTGTAAAACTCACTTTCCATTTCTGTCCAAAGATCCTTGCTTAATAGTGATATGAGTGGGTTTAGAAATCTCCTCTCTAGCTACCTAAAACCAAAATCAAACCAGGCAGCTGTTTCTGAAATGTATAGCATGTTCTGTCCTTGGTCTTGACAATTTTCTTCTGTGAGTCGACTGAAAGCTATTCTATGTCTATCACTTGTTAAGCTGGGCAGTACCATGCTGGAAGACCTGAACTGTTCTGCTGTGAGGAGTGGGAAATGTTTTTAAGTAGCTGCATGTGTTGTTTTTCATATACGCTGAGGGCCTTTTTATTTGCAAGGCCTCCCCAAAATTAAATATCATTCAAGCTTCCCTATTCAAGCTTCCATGTTATACTTGAGGACTAATTATTGGTCATCTATGCAGTATGGACAGCCTCCATTTATTCAGGTTGGGTTTTTAGCTGTTTTCTAACTTCAGGGACGTATATATCACATATAAGAAAATGTCCTGAGAAGGCAGCAAGGAGAGGTCAAACTCTAAAAGCTATGCCAAATATGGAAAGTTATCAACTGCATAAAACCTCTTATTTCTGCCTGCAGCACAAAACCCTGGCCCAAAGAATCATGCTGAAGAAAGGATTTTAGCAAAATGTTTTGGCTAGTTACAAAAATGAGACAAATTTTCTTCATCTTTGTCTTCTTGTGTTGTGATGTTGAATGCCAGCACAGTCTAAATCGCCAAGGATGCAGTCAGTTCTGCATGCTACTGCCTGGGTGTGCTAGGATTGCTAAAATGGTTTAAAACAAATTCTGATAACCATATGAAGATGCCCCTGATTCACTGCTAAAGCTGTGGTCAACATGTTTTTACAAATATGTTAGCAGTAAAAAGAATCCCAAGGAGAATATCTGTCCTTTAATGGATACAGAAGGGAATGTAGCCACCAGAGATGAGGAAAAGGCTGAGGTACTTAATGCCTTCTTTGCCTCAGTCTTTAATAGGAGACCAGTTATCCTCAGGGTACTCCACCCCCTGAGCTGGAAGGTGAGGATGAAAAGCAGAATATACCCCCCTTAATCCAGGAGGAAATAGTTAGTGACCTACTACGCCATCTGGACACTCGCAGATCTATGGGACCCGATGGGATCCATCCAAGAGTACAGAGGGAACTGGTGGAGGTCCTT
>NW_010972529.1:2025871-2167067 GCF_000737465.1 Haliaeetus leucocephalus
TGATGGTTGGACTCAATGATCTTGAAGGTCTTTTCCAACCTAAATGATTCTATGATTCTATGAACATTACAGGTCAGGGCTTTCCCCTCCAGCACAGTATACTGTCTATGTTCAGTTCTTTTCCAACAAAATTATTCACAGTTTTGCAAAAACTAAATGCCCCATTTTTACTTGCCATATTTTCATTTTGATCCTTCTGTCTCCCTCTCTCCTCAATGCCAATATGAAAAAGGTAGGGCAAAAATCAGACCTCAAATAAAGCAAGTGCCATTCAGAAGCTTTAAAACTGGAAATGCTTTTCTCATGAACATGGAGAAATGAAGAGGTTCATATTTTTAATTGAACTTTTTTCAATATTTTTTTTTCTTCCTGAAAGTTTACCAAAACAAATTAGCTGTTTTCCAACTAGCTCTTATGTTTATGTCCTATTCAATCAAGACAGAGAGCACAAAACATTTTTATCCCCTCCTCCTCCCCTCTAAAAGGGAGGATTAAGTTGACAGGTTTCCATAAAATTAGATGACTTTTTTCTCCAGTGTTTCTCATTTGGGCACTTATGATTCAAATGTGATTGTGTATATTTCCCTGCTTTCTTCTGTACCAGATTCTGTTGCTGTCAACTCCGCTGAATTTCTGTCCTGTTGCTTCTGTGCATTAATGCTTGTGCTTCTGTTATGTGATGAAGCCTTGACATTGGCTGGTTTAATAATGCCCTGTTAACCTGGAGGAACTGACTGGAATTTATTGCCTTAGGTTAATCCCTCTGCTTTTCACCTTCCTTTTTGGATAATATGCATTGGACTGTGCGAAATACACGCCTGATTCAGTAGTGGTTACGTTAACAACAGTGGGATCCTGCTTGGGGATACAGCTGAGGATATGATGTCCTTGTAGCTGCAGATATTTTGTTTTGGTAATTGTGAATATACTTTCTGCCTGCTGTTTTGATCCTGCTGTTGCCATTGTTTGCTGGAGACTCATGCTGCTGCGTCCTGCCTCCCTGCCCAGCCTAAATTCCATTGTACCCACCCCACGGGCCTTTTGTGTAATGCCAAGCTAGCAAAAATCCTGGCATCCAACTCTTTTGTTGCCTGAGGGAGGTATGTGGGAAAGGCAGTTCATGACGCTCACTCAGGACGGTGACTTGGCACACGCTGCACAGCAGTTTCCACTAGACGTCTCTTGGGCTGAGAGGCGATTTTGCTTCAGGTGCACATGCATCCATTTTCTGTGTTTGCAATTGAGTTTTATTTGCCAGAACAGCAAAGGAATGCTGCTGTTAGGATTTTATAGTATGGTTTTCACACTCCAAGCGGCATGTCGTACTAATGCATTATTTGTATTACAGTAGTCCCTGCAGGCTTTCCCCCACATCTGAATCCCATTGTTCTCGCAGTATAAAAAGACATAGCCAGAAACAAACCCCAGCACAGAAAAACTTACAGCAATTTAGTGACTAAAGGAGGATTTAGGAGGACCTTAGTGTCCAAGTCTCTGAGAATGACTAAAACCACCCCATCTTCAAGCACCACCCTACTCTTGAAAGGACATAGACCAGACAGAAATCACAAAGTGTCATCTAAAATAAACAGAAACCACACTGTGCCTAAGCCAAGGCTCCTCCACAGGCTCACAAGTACCCTGAATAAAGAAGCAGGAGAAAGCCAGACAAAACTCTTTGGTGATTCAGAAATGGGTACCTTAGGTAGCCCCCCACGTTAGTCACAGGTTGGCCACAGCTTGCTGTGGCAGAAGATGTGTGGGTCTGGTGGCACTCGCCTCCACAGCCTGGAGGAGAGCTTTGAACCCAGAGCAGGTATCTCCTGAGATAGCCCCCACCAAGACTCTGGGAGTTACACCTGGTATGGCCCTCCATGGCAGCCAGGGACACATTCATTTTCAGGGCAGGTGCTCTAGTATAGTAGCCTGTGAGGAGAGGTAGGTAGGGTATGCTTCCTGTATCAGTGGCTGCAAATACCTTTGACATAAGACGAAGGCTGGACAAGACCAGAACTATGCCAGACAGAAAAGACTGCAACTTCAGCCACAGCCCTCCAGGCTAGGAGGGGTCTCTGGCTGGAGATGACAGGAAGCTGTAAATACCACAGACAGACAATATCTGATATATTTTGAGATGAGTGCTGCTTTCAGAGCAAAGCAAAAAAAAAAGTTCTTCACGCCCCTGCTGTATGTCCAAGGTAGACAAGCATTCAGGTCTGACGCAGGTAGAACAGCCAAAAAGAAGAGCAAAATAGCTGTGCAGGAATAGGGGATTGGAAAGGAAATAGTTGTTGGTTCTAGTTGCAGTCACATGTGCTGTGAGTCAGTACGCATCTGTGCTGAAGAGGTTTCCTTCTCAAGCCGCTTGTTATCACTTCTCCTCCTCCTCAAAGGTTGCAGTCCTTTCTGGGCTGCTGGCATAGCTGTTAGTGCAATTGTGCCCGAAGTCATTTCATTCAAAATGGTGTGGGCTGACCAAGAGCTTCTTCTCAGGCTGTTCAAGGTAACCCAGTTTGCTTTTGCTGAAACAGGTTGGGGGATGCTCACATGAGGAGCAGAGCTGGCAGATCGAAAAGGGCAGTAGTTGCTGGCAAACTGGAAGACCGTAAATTTCAAATGTCTTCACTGTGAATGTTTTGTGTTACTCTCCTCATGACTATTAATATCAATGACATTTTCCTGTGTGATGGTTTCTCTTCCTGACTCACACAAAAGACGACAGGCCACACAGGATGACTTCAGTCTGAGATTTTGCTATTTTGTTGCCTTCTTTCCCTTCCTTCTGTTTTCCCTCTGAGTTTTTATTTTTCATGTTTAGCAGGCTGTTAAAGGGTGATGATTCCTTTCTAGAGAACAGGTATTAAATAACCAAAGGCTTCTCATAAGTGCAGGACTGGGTCCTTTAGATATCAGCTGCCATGCTGGCAGTCTTGGTTCCTGCCTTTCTGACCCATACCTCTGTTAGCACATCTCCAAGTCTTCCATTTTTCACTTGGGATGTTGTCATGCTGTTGTCAAACAGAGAAATAGAGTCCTGTTTCCACCCTTTGATTTAGGGAGATTAACAACGGGGTGCAGCCCTATTCAGAGTTCATTTTCCTTCTCATTTGTGGATTTTAAGATCCTTTAGACAGCTGCCTGGTCTGGCCAATGTGAAACCAAGTCTGTCACATGGCTGGAAGGCAAAAATGGGTTCCCTTGACTTTGAAATAGTAGTCTTGTTTGGGTTTTCTGTTATGTTACTTTTTGCATAAGTTTCAAGTCAATATTTACTGCTGGACTATGCTGTCCATTAAGTCCTGAAAGGGGGAGGACTGCAGCTTGGAGCCCACTGACAAGATCTGTGGCTTAGGAACATTCTGTTGGCATCAGAGATACTCGAGCTTTGCCAAAACGAAATGCAAGAAGGAGACTCTATCTGAGATAGGTCACACACTGTGTTTTGGATTTGATTCCTTCCATCTGTTTGCCATAACTATCCATTCCTGGTCCAGGAAAAAGCTTTTCTGGAACATGTAATCTTTCTCTACTCTCCCAGTCAAATGCTTAGATTCACCCTGCAATCTCTGTGCTGTTCGTTGGTCAGCACAGCAGCAGTTGCTAAGGCTAAGTGATGAGGTCACTACTGCAGAAAGGGTAGTAACATATTCCAAAACAAATCAAAGAAGTTAAGATGTATAAAATGTTCACGACCAGCTGCCCGTGTTGAGTCTTTGAGGTGTTCTTTTTTTGCCTTTTTATCTTCGATTATTTTTTTTTAAGGTGTTCTCTTTCCTTCTCTGAAAGGTCTTAATTTTAGGGAAAAAATATTGCATAACATCTTCATCCTTAGATGTCAATGTCCTGACTGGGCCCTAGTTGGGAACTTCCCCCCCCAAGCAAGGGGTATTATTTCATCCTTTGTCTTTCATGTGAAGTTACTGACATCACCAGGTTTTTTCAGGTATCCTCATGTGCTGTTCTTGCAAGAGCAGTGAAAACATAACTGACGGTGCAGAGGTCAGATCTACAGAACACAATATGGATGTGGCTCGAGTGGAACCAAGATTTGTATAACCAAATGTCAACAAAATCATCCACATGATAAGAATTTAAGAGGAGTTTGAAGGAGTATATTAGAGTCCTGTCTGCAATGAATGCTCAGCTAGATAAAAGGGTTTTTTTCATCTGTTTCATCATGACATAAATAGTTAAATAAAATTCAAACAGTTCAATAAAATCTGTCAAGGAAAAATATGTGGAAGCCTATTTTTGTGCTACAAGATACCTTCTTACTAGCACTACCTGAGGGCAGATGACAGTAGAATGGTACTATTGAGGAAAACACCTAGCAACAACATAGGAAATTACACGGGTTAATCCTGATCTCATCTGTGTAACTTTATGCTGATTTCAGATGTGGGTCTCCTCCAGGAAGTGAAGGTCTGTATGTGATCTAGGTCCCATACCCTACCTGAAGATTTGAAATGCTCTGAAGGGCAGGGATCACTCCTTAAACAGAATCCAGGGGAACAGAGTTATAGGGACTGTTTATTTTTGGTTTATTCTAATGCATACTAATTACTTGGCTTCCTTCTATAAGACATCTGCATACATTGTGCTGCCTTACTGATCCAAGGCTGGGCTTTCTAATGTGGCTGTTCTTGCCTGCTTATATTTCCATTTCCCTGGGCATGTGTATACGTTGTTATATTTTTTTCTGTATTGATTGTTTTTCCACTAGTTTCTCTGCTTTTACTTTTCCAGAGCTGAATACCCAAAGTTTATATAGCCTAGAAGAATAGACTTCTAAGTTAGAGCTTACTTTATAATAGTTTGCTGTCTTATGTTTCTTTTTTTCTCTCCACATTTGGCAATGCCTCAAAGTCCATGTGCCAAACATTGTATAAATAGGAGTAGTCATGATGGTGCCCTAAGCAGCTTACAGTTTAATTAAACACAGGAAAACAAGAACTAATTGTAAAACAATAGGAAAGAGACTGAGGGCAATAGTAAAAATGTCATGTATTTAAATAGGCTCAATGTGCAGTTTGTGCACAGCTCCAAATCAGAAGTCCAATGGCTTTGACACATGCTTTCCATGAAATCAAGTGGCTCCTCAACATTTTCTCTGTCTTCCCTTCTTTCCTTTGCCACTCATGGAGAAGCTGTTCTGCTGTTTGCCTGCACAATGCTATGTCCCTCCTTCTGCGCTCTCTAACTGCTCTGCCACCCAGAAATATTGGGGTTCACATGGTGCTGCTATCCAGATAGTATATATGCAGATTAGAGTACAGAGAGAAACTATATTTGCTGTGGTCAGGAGGGAATTTCCTGAGGTATTGACCCCTCTTCAAGTCTGCTTTTTCAAGCAAAGAGTATTCTCAGCTCATGCATCCCCTGCTACCCAGCTCAAGCTACCTTCACTGAAAGGTGCCATTGCCTACTGACTGGAGAAGGAAAGCCTGAGGGACCCATTGTCCTGCTGTGAAACCATCTTTCCCTTTCAGCTCCAGGGTGGCACTGGGCCATGGTTCATCTTCTCTCCCCACCTGAATTCAGTATCAATTTCTGCTCTGTAGGGTTCTGATGCCGGTGCAAAGCTGTGCCACCCACTAGCTTGATCACCAAGTGAGCTGCTTCCACTTCCTGACATGTACCTAAAGGCTGGTGTCCCAGGCCTAGAGAACAGCCTGGAAAGTGGGGGGTTTGTGCTTGTTGCAGCAAAGAGAAAACACTGCATGCATTGGGCAGACTGAGGGTCCAGCCCCATCTCGGTATTTATTTTCTGTGCAGCTGCAGCACAACTTATTTCAACAAACCTATCTGCATTGTCCATTTTGTGTGGGCGGCCTTACTGTGACTGCCTGGTAACCTCCCATGTAACGATTGTCTCATGAGGGAGGTGACTGCTGTTTTTCTTCCTTTACAGATGAGTAGGCAGAAGCTCTAGTGCTCAAGGGGTCCTAGCATGGCATCTCTGCAGCGCACACAGCCATACTGTAATGGCTTAGCAGTCTTCTGACAAGTTAATGCTTCTCTTCGCTCAGCTGCTACCCTTGAAGGTGCTACAGGGATTTCCCCCTCATTTCATTTGAATTGATATTAAGACTTCTCAGCCTGAGTCGTCTGCTGATGTCCTACTACCTGTCTTAATCCAGCCAGATAGAGGTATGAACAGAAGGCGTCACTATTTCAGCAAGAGCTTAGTGCCTCCATGAGGAGTACTGGGCGTTGGAGGGGAAGAAGAGAGGAAGGCAAGACAGAGGCAATACTGTTTGGAGGAGGAAAATAATTTGAAAAGCTTTGTGAGGCACTGTCCATTTTTGTCAGTGGTGCAAATCCCTAAAGGCAGTGCTTGACGTGGTGCTCACACGGCTCTTCACAAAGGTCCGTTTCACAGAGGCCTTCCAGGCAAGAAAGTCCCCCCTTATCCATAAAGGATGCTCCAGCCGAGGGTCTTTGGAGAGCCGTGCACACTGCGTGCACTCCCTTCATCAGGATAAGCGTTAGCCTGCGCTGCGCCGGCTTCTGCTGCCATCCCCGGGACAAGAACAATAGAGGCATCCAGGCTGGGATGCCTGTAGGGTGGTGAGCTGGCTAAGACGAGACCATGGGTCTGGACTTTGCCTTCCCATTATCTCTTGAAAGAACACTCTGCACTGAAGTTAGGGAAGGGAAAGATGAAAACCATGACAACTAAATTTAAAAAAATGTCCCCATTTAAAGAAGGGCCTTTATATCTCAGCAGCAGTTTTCCTTCCAAGAAAATTTATATTTGATCACTTTTCTGACCTCTTTTTTTAATTAGTTTCAGATACATATTGTGTCTTTAGTAGTTCTTTGCCTGAGGTGGTGATGGTCCTTTTTTCCAAATTGCATTGAGACTGATTTCAGATGTGGTGTATTTTCCATTGCCATGTGGTACTTTCCCTCTAAATGTCCCTCCTTTCTTTCTTAACCAAAACAAGCTTATGTATTTTGATATATATGAGAAATAGTTCCCCTGTGAAGAACAGGGGCCTAAGATATTTTGCAGATTGTAATAGAGAAAATAAAAACCTTAAGAAAAATAATTTTTTATTACTGTCCTTAGAAGTCTGTTCGTCTTCACCATTTTAAGAGCTAGACTAAATGCCATAGGCTTTGTTTCGATAATAACTGCAAGATATGCACAGGTCCTTGCACAGATCCTTTAACTTACAGTGGTAAACAAAATGTTTTTATTTCTTCCTCTGCTTAGTGAACATATTTGACAGTTCCGGCACATCGTTCCCCTTCTTCATATGCTGCAGCATATGAAAATGTCCATCACGGAAGTCTTAGAGAATAACCTACTGAATTTAAAGGTTTCCATAGTTCTCTGTGGACTAATTAAGTAAAACTTCTAATTAAAAATCTTTAAAATGTCTTCAATAAAATGTCTCAATAATGTCTTACTGATATTAAAAAAGTGTGAGATTTTAAAATATGGTTGTGTTGTTCTGTGCAAGTGTCTATGGTGTCTATGGTGTCATTGTAAACTCTGGCAAAATAGGGGCGAGTTCTGACAGTGCTGGAGCCATGGAAACATACAACTTTTTGGTCTGGTCCTACACAAACAGAATCTGTCTTATGTTCAGTGGAAACTTTGATCTTGCACTATGTAAAGGTGTTTGTACTTGTCATGAACCATGTAAATATAGTTCAAATTAAAGTAAAACTTTTGAAAGCTGAAGTTGGCAATTTGTTTCTTTTCATAAGAAAACCATCATGTCTTCTATTTCTTTTATACCCAATGTAGGAAATGAGTCACAACACTAATATAACATGAGGCAAAAACCTAAGGAAGATTCTGGAAACAAGAAACATAAATGCACTTATTTGCATCCTTTCGAAACAATGCCTTCAGTCCTTCTTAGTACCTTGTTTAAAAACTTCAAATTGCTAACTAATTCATCTCAGAATAACCTTTCCTAGCCAGTTTTAGGATTGTTCCATATGAATCTGAATTTAAATGCTTCTGTTGCAGTATGCTTGATGTTCCAAAGAAAAGCAGAGAAGGAAATATTGAATTACACGCGGGGGGACATATTGCCAAGCAGGCAGATGGAGCTCAAGATATATGGAAAAAACTTCAGGAAAAAAAAAAGAAAACAACTTTTCAGTGCAGTGTTTGTCAGTCTATATTTATGCAAGTGCTTTCTGTGCCTTTAAAATTGTTGGTAAAGTTGATGAGAACTTTCAACACCACCATTATCTAGGTAGAGTGTGGCTTTGGAGCAGTTACTGCTGCAAGGAAAGGAATAGGCCTTGCTTCCCTTTACAGGGTAACACATATATTTTTACTGTGTTTAATATAGGTGTGTATTTTCAAGTGAGACCAAGGTAAGCAATACCAACGTATATTTTCTACATGGTTCAGAGATTGTAGTGTCAGTTCTTATAAGCATAGTTGTGGAGAAGAGTGGTAACATTAGTACAGAGAACAGTAAACGAGACTAAGCAGATGCAGGTTACTGTAGGTAGTTCAGCACATTAAGTTCATTTTGTCACAAGATTCATAGCACCATATTTTCTTACATGGTTTCACTCTACTGCAGCTCAAAAAGGCTTATGAATTGCCTTACTTTGCCATTACATTGCTCCCGATTTGCAACAGACTGCACTGAAAACATGCTATTGGGTATCCTTGAAGTGTTTTCCTGGACAACCATGCTTTTTCACTCTGACCTCCATTTCACCACGGGGGAGTTGCTTGAACATAGGCATTACAACACAGTGGGATGTAAGTACCCGTAGTATTAACAGTCTTTAAGAGTGTGGGAAAGATAGTGGATAGTAGGAAAGCCAATATGATGATAATAAGGTGGTTATGTTAAGATTGCATGGTGTGCATATTGTTTTGGGACACATGAGCTACTACTGCTCCCTGTTTAAAAGGTGTTATGTATGACGACCACAGCCCATTTACACACAACTTTAGTATGTGACCATAAACATATATATTCAGATGACCATGAAAGATAAACTGCACAAATAGTCCTATGACTAAGTCCTCATTGATGGAACCCTCTTTCTTATCCATCAGTTTTCCTAGGCATAGGAAAGGGATTTTTACTTGTCATTGAACATATAGCTGGGGGTTTCTTTACTATTGGTAAGGCTAGATTTTTATACAGAATCAGTAGTTCATGGTAGTGATTTAGGTAGCATGAAATAGTACCAAACTGGATCATTAGAGGCAATCACTGTCTGACAGAAAGGCCTGAACAGAACAGTAGATGTAGTGACTTCCAAGACTGCTAAACATCATGCCAGTGTTGTTCATTAATTCTTGCATAATTGAAGCAATTTCAATCATTAAGACAAAAAAAATTTTTTTTTTCACATACTCTAGTTTCTCCAGAATGAATCTTTCAAGCCCTAATATTATTTTTAACACCTAACAGGTTTATTGCCTCAACGTTAAGATCCTAAAGAAAATAATTAAGTGTAACAAGCCCAAAGTACATTATCAAAAATACAAAATGTTGCATGATACTAAGGCATTATCAGTTTTCTTATTTAGCCTAAGTAAAACAGAGCACTATGTAGATACATTGAAAGTTCCCATGTTAAAAGGATGACATGAATGTTGCACTGGCTTCTTGAATGTTGAAAGCTGCATTTCTGCAAGATATTTAATTACCTGAGTAATTCCAATGATCAAAGTTACTGATACAAATGAAACTTGTAAGATGATTGTGTTGACATACGGAGAACAAACTATGACACAATCCCAAATACGTAAGAAAGTACAACTCTGTTGCAGAAAACTTGCAGTAAAATAAATCCAAAGACAGCCAGATTCTGTTCTCTCTGATGCAGCTACACTGTTAAGGCCAGTTGATTTCCAGCAGTATATATTTGGCATAATTGTAAGAAGATTTTCACCATTAGAATGTATTTTGCTTTGTATTGGGTACTATAGTTTTGTTTGAGTACTTTGACATTTTTATGGATCTCAGTTGTTTCTTTTCCTTATTAAATTTTATAGCATTGTCCACAGGAGTACATCATTAAACTGTTGAAAAATTGAACCATTCAAAAATTGGAAGTAAAGCTAACAGATACAATAAACTACTGCCCCTGAAACCTTCCTCCACACTACTGCAATGTTTTTTTTACTGTAGTTATCTTGGGCCAAGAGCTGGTTTATTTGTGAAAGCTATACTGAAAATTTTATTTATATTTGCATTCATAAATACGTTTTCTTGAAGTAGTGATGCATGGTATTTGATGATGTTTTGAAGTACTGAAGTAAAGCAGGAAGGAAAAAAAAGTCATCTATGTATGAAAAATGAACTCCTTAATGTGTGCTTGGCTTGACTAGCATTTAGGCTAATATTTATATATTCTTCTATGCTCTTTTTTATTTCTGTCTTTCTTTCCAGCTGCTGGAACACTGGTGCACAGAGCTGACATCTGGATTAAAAAAAAGCTTTGCAGGCCAATATATTGTCTCGTAAAACTTTACTCCCACAACTCATATGATTAATATTTTCATTTTTGTAAAACTAAAGAAATAAGGCTCACTCTTAGAACACAGGTTAAGTTTTGTGAAAGGACATATAGATATGAAAAAGTAAACCCAAAAGTGTATATGGAGAGTATCTTAATGAACATAGATGTCAATGAAATGTTGACAGTAAATAAATGAACATGGAAACCACATAAATCTCATTCTTCTTGAGTCTGAAATAAAATCCACTTCTATGAAAATATTCAAGAATGAGAATCTGAGCTAAAATTCTCAGAAAATCTGCTGATATTTGTATGAAAACATACTAATTTCATTTTCCTGTTTCTTTATTTCTACTTTTGACATGACTGGGGTGAGCTCAAGCATACTTTCTGCTCATTGTTTGCTATTTGTGGCTCATGTCAGCTCTCAATCTGCTTCTGTCAAAGTGACAACAACTACTGAAACAGACCTCAATCATTTGCTATGGAAAATGACACCTGAAGTGACATGTCAGAACTGAAATAGTGCAAAGGGCTTGCTTACAGCTTTTTAATCTATTTTAAATAGCTTTAGAAAAGAAAAGCATAGAAATGCCATATTATTCTCCATTTTAATGGGTAGCAAAATGTAGTGTGATGTGTCTGAATAATGTCTCATTTGCGTAATTAGGGTCGAAGTAGAGATAGACAATAGAGAAGTCTGGCTCAGTAATTGGTCTCAATTGTTCCTGGTGATGAAAAGATGGATGAGGAGAGAGGACAATCCAAGTGACAATATTTGTTTAAAGCAGTCAAGAAGTCGAGCAATTACCAAGTGTTGTAAACAATTAAACCGAACTGTGCTCATCCTTTCTGACTGATGTGAATTTTTCTGGCTGGAGAGTGAAGAAAAAGCAAATCCCTGGATTAGGACAGATAGTTTTCTTGTAATACTTTTTCACATCTTTTTCAGAAAAAAAAAAAAAAAAAGACAGCAGAGTAAATACTTTAGTGTTTGCAAGTATGAAAGTTTTTGAAATGGGAACCAGTTTACTTCATAATACACTTGTACAACTCATAGCTTCACAGAGCAAGTGATAATTATAGAGACATGCAAATCAGAATTAAGAATTATATTTCCAATTTCACAAGTACCTGTCTCAGATTTTACTATTGATTTAGGATTAATAGATTGCATTTGATTTAATGAATTGAGTAATAACCTAGAGTCTGTTTCAGGATTTAATTCAATTTATTTAATACATCCAAAATATAGTTTGTCTTACCTAGGATTTTTAGAAGGTAAATACTTCATTTGATAGGGTGGATTATTAGTTAGTTCAAACCCTAAATACTTAAAGACATAAAGTTCATGACTAAATATAAGGTTACAGAATCATGGCCTATGCATTGTAATCACATATCTCAATAAACAAAAAGAAATCAAAGAAATAAGATTCTAATATTAGTGGGGCAATAGTAAGATAACTACCTCTTTCTCAACTCTACTATGCTGTGATTATATGGATTACAGAATAAACCCCTTGTTATCAGATTTGCATCTTCCTTTTAAGTCAGTGCTGCCTCCTCGTTATTTTGGTTTTAACCTAATGCTACATGTGTTTTTTATCTTCAAAATAAATTTAACAAAATTTGCAGGTAAGAGAGAATACTTCCTTCATTTGCTAACATCTATTGTCATGAAAAATCTTTTCTTAGGAAGTAATAATTGGAGTCGCTCAAAATTTTCTGAAAACATCTTTTTCCTTCTGTTTAATTGTAGGTGCTGTTAGCAAGTTTCACATTAGTTTGAGAATGCCTACTTACACAATTATATGTATTATATAGAATTACTTGTATCAAAATTCTATTTTATGCTATCTAGAAATAAAAGAAGATTTGGTGGCTGATATAAAATCCATTAAAGCCAAGGAACTGTTTCTGATTAGCTTCTGATTAGCCTGTGAATTAAAATCTTAATAACTAGAAAAAAGCATTAAAATAAATCATAGAATCATAAAATACCAGGTTGTAAGGGACCTCCAGGATCATCTGGTCCAACCTTTCTTACCAAAAGCACGGTCTAGATAAGATGGCCTAGCACCCTGTCCAGCTGAATCTTAAAAGTGTCCAATGTTGGGGAATCCACCACTTCCCTGGGGAGATTATTCCAATGGCTGACTGTTCTCATCGTGAAAAATTTTCCTCTTGTCTCCAATCAGAATGTCACCAGGAGTAACTTGTATTCATTACCCCTTGTCTTTTCCATGTGACTCCTTGTAAAAAGGGAGTCTTCATCTTCTTTGTAGCCACCCTTTAAATATTGGAACATGGTAATAAGGTCTCCCCCAAACCTTCTTTTCTCAAGGCTGAACAGACCCAGTTCTCTCAGCCTTTCTTCATATGGCAGGCCTCCCAGTCCTTTGATCATCTTTGTGGCCCTTCTCTGGACACTCTCCAGCCTGTCCGTGTCTTTTTTGTATAGTGGGGACAAAACTGAACACAGTATTTCAGGTGTGGCCTGACAAGTGCTGAGCAGAATGGGGTAATGACTTCTTTATCTCTGCTGGTGATGCCCTTGTTGATGCAACCCAGCATCCTGTTGGCTTGCTTTGCCATAGCAGCACACTGTTCTCTCGTATTGAGCTTGTTGTCCACCAGGACCCCCAGGTTCCTTTCCACAGAACTGCTCCGCAGTGGGTACATCCCAGCCTGTGCTGCACTCCTGGATTATGTTTTCCCAAGTGCAAGACCTCACACTTGTCCTTGTTGAACTTCATAAGGTTCTTGTTAGCCCACTCTTTTAGCCGATCCAGGTCTTGCTGCAGGGTGGCTCTCCCTTCTGAAGTGTTCACTTCCCCACTCAGTTTAGTATCATCAGCAAAATTCATTAGGGTACACTTGATGCCATCATCCAGATCACTTATGAAGATATGAAACAGCATTGGGCCCAATATCACCCTACATGTGACAGGTTGCCAGTTTGAAAAGGAGCTATTTACCACCACCCTCTGGGTGCGGCCTGTCAGCCATTTCCCCACCCACCGCACAGACCACTTGTCTAGACCATAACGCGTCAGTTTCTCTAGGAGGAACCTGTGGGAAACCATACTGAAAGCCTTGGAGAAATCCAGGTAGGCAATGTCCACTGCTCACCCCACATCAGCTGAACAGGTTACTTTGTCATAGAAGGTGATCACGTTAGTCAGACAAGATATTCCCTTGGTGAATCTGTGCTGGCTTTTCCCAATCACGTGCTTAATTTGAGTTGTGATAGCCCCCAGGAGGATTCATTCCATAACTTACCCAGGGACTGAGGTAAGACTGATGGGCTTATAATTTCCTGGATCCTCCTTTAAGGTCTTCTTGTAGAAGGGGGTGATATTAACCTTCTTCTAGTCTTCTGGGATGTCCCCCGATCTCCACGACTTCTCAAGATTATGGAAAGCAGCCTCACAATGACGTCAGCGAGCTCTCTTAACACCCTCAGGTGGACATTGTCAGGGCCCATCGATTTGTAGAGGTCAAGATCCTGTAATAGTTCACATACCAACTCTTTCTTCACTGATGGTGGGTCTGTGTTTGCATCGACATCTTTAGGAAGTTCTTCAAGGACCTAAAAAATTTAAAGTTGTATTGTCAAAAATCAGAAAATGCAAATATTTAAAAGGATAATAATTTTTTGTTTAATTTCTATGGTTAGATGAATTGGGTTTGGGGTTTGTTATCCAGTTTTATTATTTTTTATAATCTTTCTTGGAAAAGAAAGATTTATTTTATATTTTTCACTGGTGTTGGAATTATGGAAAACATATGCAAATAAAAAATGAGGCAAATTGACACTAATATAGCCCAATAGTTTGTGTCACATTCAAAAGCAAAAGCAGTATAAATCTTACTTCTCAGAAAAAGTGCTCTGTTCACAGAAATTTAGTGAAAACTTTTTCAACTTATGTTATGCTTATGTTACATTCTGATGCCTTCCATTCTTCTCAAAGTAGGCGATAGGTCATTTCACTGTAGTAAACCAGAAAACTGTGGGGAAAAACTGTTCATCAATGTACAGAAAGGTCTTAACATCTTTTTAAAAATAAATATTAAAATTTAAAACTATTTATAATCTTATCTATTTGTTTTCCAGAGCAAAGAATAATTGGGAACTCAATAAAATGCACGCTGACTGGCCTTAAAAGCCATCTCGTATGAAGAAATTACTGTCTCCATTCTCTTGGCTTTCTCTCTTTGAAAGTAACCAACTGTCCTCTAAACAGTTTTTCCTTGTCTCCTCTTACTACCAAGGTTTATTACAGAGATAAAGCAGAGGTCTAGACAACAACAAAAAAAAATCCTACTTTTGTTCCCAGTTCAACCACAGCCTTTTATATGACCTTGGACAACTAATTTATCTCAACTTCAAAGGCACTAAGGAAGATAAAATTAATCACTGTGGTGCCCTCAGATGCTATAATAGAAGGGTCACTCTGTGCTACTAACTACATTTAGTAGCATACTAACTATTTGGGGGGAGCGGGGATAAAACAGACTAGATGTATGTTGACATAAATAAAAATTTTAGTTTTTCCCTAGTTTGTCCTGCCTCTGCCATCCATAGAGTTGCCACCCAAAGCACAACAACTAAGTTGACTTATAAAAGCTTTTCCATTAAAGATGTTACTAGATTTTAGTGATCTAGGAGAATCACCTCTTCCCAGAAATACTGATTGCAGAGGCTCTTAGATATTGTAGAAAAATAGAAGTCACATTTTCCATAAGAATGTGCCTCTATTTCATTCATTTGTTGTGTGTGTGCTTTGTCACTGTGCAAGCTTCAGCTACTACTACTTGCAGAACGAAATACCATTCTCAGAATATCACCTTGATTTTTCATTGGCAGCTTTCCTCAAACACATAGCAGAGAAAGTGCACCTTTATCTAAACCATACTTGGATCTTATGAAAGCAAGACATTATTATGCAAGACATCTGTGTAGCTTTCTCTGTAATACAGCCTTTTAGTGGAAAAACAGAAACATAAAAGTATATTCTGAAAAAATAAGAGATTCCAGGGTAATTTTTGGCTATGCTGGATAATGATGCTAATAGGAAAAAAGGAACAAGAACCTAGCAGTGTACTAAAATCCACAATGAAGTCACTTTGCATCAGCTGATCTGGGGTAACCAGGTGTGTATGAACATGTCTCATGCCAATGTAGGGTACTGTACTACAGATTATCACCCTTTCCGTGCCCAGTTAAGCAAAATCCAGTTGTATCTGCTACTAAGGCTAGTCATGCAGCCATTGCAGGCAGCTGTGATACATAAAAGTTTGCCCAGAGAGCTCCTTTATAGACTCTGCTTTCCTTCTACTATTTGTAAATCTGGATTAATCCCTTTGAGGTCAAATGAACTTTAGTGGAATTTCTTTCCAGCTAGTGTAACTTTTTTAGCTGAGAGGAAAATGAATCCTTTTCTTTTTTTCTGTTGAGTGCTATCTCTGACTTACCTAAATTAAACAACTTCCTAAAAGACATTTAGTTCAACACTCTCAATATTAAGAACTGCTGAATTTCTGTGGTCTGCATTTTGCAAGAAGGGGTTGCAAAAGGACCCTATGACCTCAAAATCTCTAAAGCTGTGTAGCAGACTTATGAAATCTGCAGCTTTTTATGGTTTATTCTGAATAGAATAGGAGGCAGAAATGTGTTTTGTGGTATGCCACAAGTGAAGTGTCATGGAGGGAGAGGGGAGCAGAAATTGAGCCTGTCATTACTGTTCTCTGGGATTTGTTCCTAAATGTATGAACAGAGTCTTTTGAGTGCACTTACCTGACTTCAAATACTTCGTAAAAAGTCTAGTGGTCCATTAGTATGGATGTTTGTTCACCGACTTTGATTATCAAGTTGTCCCTTGTGAGTGCAAACCCACTACCCATCTCTATGCTATACACAGTTGAGAAACTGGACATTAACAGAGGTGAGGTACAGTTTTCCTTTCCTTTTCTGGAGCCCTTGAACGAAAGGGAGAGATAAGAAGACGGCTGTCATTGTGGAGATCCCCAATGGCCACCTTTGGTAGTGTGAAGAAGTGACTACACTGCATGCACTGTAGTCCAGTCGCCACAAAAGAAATTACTTTCAGGAAGAAAATGACACAGATATTCCTTTGCTGATGAGCATGAGAGGAATTGTAGAGCTCAGAGAGCAGAAGTCTGTACGCCAATGCTAACAAGGGAATTTTATGCTCCTCTGCCTCTATATTGATTTTGCTGACTCAGGACATCTCAGATTCTGTTGATCTTTTCCATTGAAAAGGGATGACTGATTTTTTAATAGTCTGATGAAATTGTGAGAAAATATACCAAAACTACTTGATTGATCAGATGACTTATTTTCTGAGACTTTACATTTTGGCAAGGAAGCCTGTCTCTTGGTCTCTGTCAAAAGAGAGATCAGTTGTTTCCTGACTTGCTGCTCGTTTCTGCCCTGTCTGTCAAATGTGTTGCTAGCACAAATTTTTTTGCTTTTACTTTATTGATGCTTCTTGTTTTTCAAATCTGATATTTCAGGCATTTTCTGTGGACAAAATTACAAAGCTCTTTGGTGAATGTGAGGAGCACACATTATGGCAGGATTTACAATGTCATCTCTTTACAGTAATTTTGTTACTTTTTCCTAGATTTTTGACCTATGAAAAGACTTGCTATGGAAAATTTGTCTTAGATTCATGGGTGTAAAATTATTTTGATGAATAAAAACTGGACTGATATATGCACTGATCAGAGGTGCAAAATGCTGTTTTAACTCTTTTGCTAGAGATTTTGCACACTGAATGTAATGGCAATCCAAGCTCTTAAACATTATATTTAAATTTACGAGTTTACAAAACAAAGTTATAAATATTCAGCAAAGTTCTATGGCAATGCCAATTGTTAAAAACTTTACTATTCTGTAACATATAAAAATTATGTACAAAAGCACTAAGAATCTCACTCAAAGAAAGTGTACCCAAGAGAAAGCATCTTTGAAAGCCCCTTTCCACTTTAGAGAGGACCGAAAAAGGGATCCAATGTAGTGTTGGGTTATGTTTAGCTCCTAGAAATAAAAATAAAAAGAAATTACAGAAATTAATTGTTTGAAGAGATGTTAACATTAGCCAGACACCAATATTATACCACCTTGATTAAGCTGCAGCTACATAGTTCTTTGATTTAGTGTTTTCTTTAAACCTTTTTTCCTCCTTGCTTAAAACTCCTGTCTCTGATATTTATCTAATGCTTGCATGCATGAAGAGTTTGCAATGTTTATTTTAATCCCTTATAGGACACAAAATTTCTAAAAGTCTGTTTATGTTGCTCCTTCAGTGCTCAGTGGGGCCATCATCTTGACTTTTCAAGCAATGAAACTTGGTTAAAAAAGATTTAAAGAAATGCAGATACCTTTTAATAGAATAGTAGGGAACATGTTAACTCCAGCATATGACTCTGGAATGGACCCAGTAACCCCACGGTTTGTGTGTTTATAGGCATCAACTTTAATGGTCCATTGTGATAAATGAGAGATATTAGAATCTTACCCTTAGTACTCCTGCCTGCCTGCACAGTCATTTACAGTCAGCAGAGGGCTAAAAGTTAAAGGTCAGGCCTAGGAGAGTTAGAAAATGTGCCGTTCTGCTAAGCAGACTCTGAACGCAGGGAATGGGCTGCTCGGGGGACCAGAGGCCATGGCTGATTTTTCTGCTGTTGTTGTTGTTCCTGGCTCAGGGTAAGTTTATGCACAACCCAAAGCATTCAAGAATGAAATATTCTCCTTTCTTTATGTCAAAATAAACGTGCAGATGATCCACTAGAGGATTTCTTAAGTTGCATATATTTCCCCGTGTTGTTTTACCTGGTATGTTTACTAGAGAAAGAGACTTTTTTTGTTTGATCAGCCCTTTCCAGACAGGCTGTTAAATCCAAGGGAAGGATTTCCAGCAAACTGGTTACTTACCAATGTGCTGAAGCTCCTGTTACTGCAAAATACATTTTAGCATCTGGGTACTGCCACTGCCAAGCATGTGCTGCTGCCTTTGGGGACCAGCTCGGGTGTTGGCTCTGGTAACTGGAGCATATCAAAAGTAAGGACCAAAAAAGAGCACTGTCAGCAAAGCTAGTGGCAGAACTACTGACGAGTGAATATTCACACTGCAGAGAAGACTAGTGTCCATTTTATTTTTTGGTACCCTGAATGAAGCTATGTCTCTAAATCCAATCTTTTTATTTCATCAGTGGAAGTCCAGAAGTAGCTTATATGTAAGCATGAAGAAGATCCCAGTTCCTCTTTGCCAATACCCTGATGCAAAGATGAAGATAGTGGAGGTTGCTTTAAGCCACTTTCACACTTTGTCATGGGATTTGGCCCAGGCTGAACTAACTTCCAGTGTAAGTGTCACCACAGTGGGGCCTCCTGTGACATACCTAATGCTTTCTGTATCTCTCTGCCTCTCTTTCTCATTAGTCTTTGATGGCTGAAAATGAAGGAACAGTACAACTTTGGTTACACTGCTAATATACCCTTCCTGTGAGAGCTGGGGAAGATTGCTGAGACTTGCCTTTCCATTAGTTGTATCTTTTTTGGAGAGTCCAGGGAGCTGATTACATCCTTTTAAGGTCTCTTTAGTCTCATGGGGTGGCACGTAGAAACCCTGGAATAACTGGGAATAGAGCCAAAGAGCAGGAAGCCACAAGAACAGCTACTGACTGAATTTTTGGTCATGCCTTCAAAGATACCGCCTCTATTTCAGAGTATCCTTTGTGAATGAGGGAAAGAAAAGGCTTGTTATACATTCTTGAATCATATTCAAGTGTTTAGATTAGCACAAACACAGAACTGTGATATTGGTGATATGTTTGCTCTTCTAAACTTATGCACAAGCTGGTTCCTGCTTTTGTGCAAAGCAGCTTGGCATTTTTAGCACCAGGCTTCTGCTGGTTGTGAAACTCTGAGTGAAGCAGCCCAGCCACTGCCTTACATAAACTCTGTGCCTGGTACAATGGACTGCTGCCACTGCCGTGTTTGTAGTAGTGAGATTTCCTTTCTGACCTACTTTTCTGCTGTATGCATTGGGCCAGGCCCTCTGGAGCATTAGATCATTTTATGTCATTCCCGTGCCACAAAGCTGCCCTGACACTGCCTCAAGCAGCCAAGGAAGGATCCCGTCAACCTAGAGGGATCCACAAACTGCTTAACAATTCTGTTGTCTTTTTTCTTGCTGTAGCCAGCCCAGCAGATGTACTTAGTGTGCTCTAAAACAGACAATAGCTCCTTAGGTCTATAGTCATTCTTTAGGTTGCTTCACATGGGGCAATGATCTAGCACATAAGACTAGGAATATGAGAACAGTGCTCACAGATACACAGGTCTTTGCTGAGCACATCTTGGCCATAATTGCCCGGGGCAAACACATATGAAGGGAAATAATACTAGTGAAGACAGCTTGGGCAGATATTGAAGGAATAACCTTTGAGATAACGAAACAAAATGAAATTTCATAAACTTTTAAATAATTGTAGAATATGAAATGTGCAGCATTTGATTATAGAAAAGTCTTTATAAGAGCTGGATACAACTCTGTTAAAAACAATATCTGTGTCTGTGAAGATTTTCATGGAGGAAGAGAGGGTAAGGATAGGAAAGACCGAGTTGTAGATCTGTGTCTGACTCTAGGTAGGTATCTAGAGCAACAAAGTTCTGTGATCAAGCCTCGGCTTTCCCTCTCTGAGATGTGAAGTCAGTGCCTCTTCCTGTCTCCCTCTTAGAGCTGTTACAGATAGCATAGATACCAATATCTGAGTCTTTTTAATGGTATTTAATAGACAACATCAGTTCTGTACCATAGAGAGCATAATTTCCTACCTATAGGTTCTACTCTATTTTTTTCTTTTTTACAATCATCATGTTAAAATACCATCATGTTTACTAGAGCCAAAATGTCATCCTCTGTTATGCTTAGTTCCTTGCAGGATGGCTGATAGAGCCTAATAAACAAATATGCAGCCATATTGTAACATAAGATTAGATACAAGAGATGTTTCATTATTTCATGGGAGAGTCAGAGTCTAACTGGCATGCTGCATGTAAGTTGCTGGGGTTGCTGGGGATGAGGATGATACGTATTTGTCAAGTTTTCATCCTGCTTACTCCCCTCCTTGGTGAAATGCATATTCCCCTGAATTATCCTGCAGACCCCTACCACAATACCCACAGGCATGCATACACCCAGCCTGGTGAGAGCCCTGGCAGCCTCTTTACAGCTAAGACTTCTAGTTATTGCAATTGTAATTTGCACTGTAATTTGTGTGTAACAAGTGATGCATGTGTTGCCCGTCCTGCCGGGACCAAACACAAGTTGTCAGCTCAGGAGGACTGTGCAGTAGGTGCTCAGAAAGCAGGATGCTGATGAGGGTGTCTAGGTGGGAAAAGTAGTTTCACCAGGATCCTCCACACAGAGAAGAGAGCACAGAATGTGAACTCTCCCAGCAGAGCAACACAGGGACGTGGTTTCCTTGCCGAGGGATTCCTGTTTGACTGAGAGGAAGAAAACAACAGCAGGGGAGAGGCTCTCAGCCAAAGGCGGACTTGAGGGCAGCTGATCTTAAGCACATCCTGTGGTGACGAGAGAAGTAGGGCAAGGAAAGGGTGCAGGTGATCAATCATGTTGTGCCTACATCTCCTTCGCAAGGCTATTTAGCTTAAAGAGTGCCTGGGTTAAGAAAACCTCCTGTAACACTCACCATATGTGCTTATGTATGTCCTGAGCTGTTGATGAGTGTCCAAAAAGCTGGAACTTGGCAAAAAGAGGCAGTGTCTTCAGGTGGCTGGGCAGGATTTCGCTGCCGAGAGTGATCTGTTATCCCATTTCTGAAAAATGCCCTCAAGAGTCTGTGCTTTGGGAGTCAAAGAAAGAGACAGTTTTGCAATGTACCCACATTATGGAAGTTTAAAGAGTTCACAGACCCAATGTGGTATGACCTAAATGTAAGGCCTCACAGCTAGATATTTACCAGGCTGTTATCTTGGCCATGGAAGCTACTTGGCTCAGCTATTTTTATCCTGGCACATCACACAAGCCTGGATCTGATTTAGACATCATGGTCAAATGGATTTGAGACAGAACTAAAAGTTAAGGAGTTAAAATCAGACATGCAAGACACCCATGAAAAAAATTAACAAGATGCTTCATGTACCTGAAAGTTTGAAAACTTTGACATTTGTGACAAAATATTATTTTTCTTTCTGTGACTGTAACTGATCAGACCTCCAAGGGATATTTTATTTTGCCTATGTAACATTTATTTTTTCACATGTATGTGAATGATCTGTGCCTCAGGACAGCATAACTTTCACATCCAGGACTGTCTTCAAATTTTCTGGTCACGATTTTGACATTGTTAATTTGAAAAGCCAGATATATTCTGCTGATGTTATCCTAGGTGTAGCGGCTTCCTATGCCTCCTTGGGAGCCCTGCTGAAAGTAAGCCCAAAGCCCCCCACATCACTGGGCCCACATGCAGGCATATGGTGCTCCAAGGAATGTGCCTATTGCCTGACATAAACGTAGGGTGTGATTATACGGACCTTTTGCCAGCTGCAAGGTTAAGCCTGGCTGCTTGTGTCAGATCCTGCGGCATAGTTTACCGCTCACTCACTTGTTTGTGGGGATGCAGTGCAAACTAATTCACTGAAATTATCAGAAGTGGAGAAAGGAAAGCAACCTGCTCTGTTTCCCAATTTTTGTTTTCCCCGAGTTAGGTGTGTATGCACATGTGGATTCTTTCCTTCCCCTCAAATTTGAATCATTTCAGCAATCTGGATGACAGTATGACTTCAAATGTTAGGAGGGGCTGTTAAAGTTCAGGAGGGCAGGAATGAGCAGATGCTAGAGGGGAGGGGAAAGGAAACTTCGTAAATTGCTTTTGCCAAGAGAATAATGTTCATGTGGCAGCCTTTCCATGATTTCTGTGAGTAAGTGTCTGCTAAGAGAGGGTGCCCTGTTCAGCAAGGTCGAGGACAACCAGGATTGCAGATGACCAGAGCATTAGCTTCTAAACCCTGAAGTCTGTTTCCCCTCCAGCACCTGGTAGCACCAAACCTTCTGGTGCCAGAAACCAAAACCACAGGCTTACCTTGTGCTGTTTGGCAAGCAATCTACTGCCATTGTTCAAACCAGCAAAGAAGGGTATTGTATGGAAGAAGGACAAGCTGTGTGCCCTGTGGCTAGGTGATGATTAGACTGGCTGCATAACTGCTGGAGTACAAAAGGCTATGAGAACTACTCAGGGGTACCAAGTACTTTCTATTTCCCAGTTCCTTTCAACTTTGCTCGTAAAGACAATATTGCCCATCCACTTACAACCTTGATGCTTACTCAATCACAAATCCCATTAAACAAAAAGGACTTGAGGAAGTAAATTTGACAAGATTTGTCCATGGATACTTGTGGTTTTGACAACTGAATAGAGTTCACATTACTTGTTGGGTTTGTCAAAGAATATGTATGAACTTGAATCTTGGATATTGAATGGCAATGTGGTGTGATGGTGTTATATAAAAATAACTCACCGTTATGTATTTAGACATATGGTGCCAGTCCTGTATCAGGAGTACTTCAGACAATTTAAATACTGTTCAAGACAAGTTTAGGTAACCCAAAGGAAGTTTCGTAATCATATGTGTTTCTCCCTTTCCCTTTTATCCCGAGTTGAACCCTATGGTTGTCTCCTATTCCATTTCAATTATTTCCCTGTTTTTCTGGCTGTGAACCCTTCCTGTATGGATTTCATGACCTCATGGAAGAGTTCAGAATGGCCAGGATCAATAAATCTCTCTGCAGGGCTTGTTGAATGCGTGGCTTTGCTGACAGGCTGTAAGGTGTCAGCACAGAGGTTGCTTAGGCTTCTGGCAAAAGACCCTGTAGTGAGAGAACTGGGATGGCATTCAAATGGTCCTGGGAAGTAGGTTCCCACAAAAAAGAAATACAAAGCATTTCCCTAGCTTACATTACATCTATTCTTATTTGCAATTTACTTATTGACATGGACTTTTAACCTATACCTGGGAAAACTGGCTTTGTAAATAAAATTGGTGGGAACAGCACAGTTCAATTTGGAAAGCATTGACATTATAGCCCTCTCAGTAATATACATATTGTCATCTACCTGGACTTCTGTAAGGCCTTTGATATGGTCCCCTCAACATTCTTGCTGCTAAATTGGAGAGATATGGTTTTGTGGATGGACTGTTAGATGGATAAGAAATTGGCTGGATGGCTGAGTTCAAAAGTCACAGTCAACAGCTCAATATCCAAGCTGAAACCAGTAAAAAGTGGTGTCCCTCAGGGGTCCGTGCTGGGATCAATACTATTTCATATCTTCATCAATGACATAGACAGTGGGACTGAGTGCACCCTCAGCAAGTTTGTGGATGACGGCAAGCTGTGTGGTGCAGTTGACACACTGAAGGGAAGGGATGCCATCCAGAGGGTCCATGACAGGCTTGAGGAGTGGGCCTATGTGAACCTCATGAAGTCCAAAAGGGCCAAGTGCAAGGTCCTGCACCTGGGTCAGGGCAACCCCAATATCAATACAGATGACGGGATGAATGGATTGAAAGCAGCCCTGCAGAGAAGGACTTGGAGATACTGGTGGATGAAAAATTGGACATGAGCTGGCAATGTGGGCTTGTGGCCCAGAAAGCCAACTGTATCTTGGCCAGCAGGTCAAAGGAGAAGATTCTTCCCTTCTACTCTGCTCTCATGAGACCCTTGGAGTCTCACGAGTACCTGGAGTGCTGTGTTCAGCTCTGGCATTCCCAGCAAGAAAGACGTGGGCCTGTGAGAGCAGGTCCAGAGGATGAACATGAAAATGGTCAGGGGGCTGGAACACCTCTCCTATGAAGAAAGGTTAGGAGAGTTAGGGTTGTTCAGTCTAGAGAAGAAAAGGCTCCTAGGAGATCTTATTGCAGCCTTTCAATTTAGAAAGGGGGCTTATAAGAAAGACGGAGAGAGACTTTTTACCAAGGCCTGTAGTGACTGGACAAGGGGCAACATTTTTTAACTGAAAGAGGGTAGATTTAGATTAAAGGAAAAAAAAAATTATAATGAGGATAGTGAGACACTGGAACAAGTTGCGCAGAGAAGCTGTGGATGTCCCATCCCTGGAAGTGTTCAAGGCCAGGTTGGATGGGGCTTTGAGCAACGTGGTCTAGTGAAAGATGTCCCTGCCCATGGCAGGGGAGCTGAACTAGAGGATCTTTAAAGATCCCTTCCAATCCAAACTGTTCTATGATTCTATGATAATAACATTACTGTTAGGTTATTATAAGGTTTCAGATGGTTTAAGAGGCTTGTCTCTTTTTGTGTGGGGTTTTTCCCCCCCCCCCCCCCCGGCCCTGTACCTGAGTTAGCCCTTATTGCATATCTATTTGCTTTGTGAACAGGAGAACAAAAAAATGATGCTCTGATTGAAAACTCTAAGTACTTTTATCACTCACCGGGTAAGCAAAAATAAATAATAAAAAAGCAATATTTTTTTCAAAGATAGAATGAAGAGAAAAACACAGCAATGAACCAACCACAAATTCCTGGTGATTGCTGCATTCAGCTCATATTATTAAGGGAGATCGAGTACTTTTCATACTGTCCCACCTAGTCTAGCTCATAGGCCTATAGAGTGCATCAAAAGGCAAATAACAGCAATGTAGCCTTGAGTGGAGACAGAACCTGAATGATTTTGTCTCAAAAAACTCTGTTGTTGTTTTTTTTTACTATATTTTTTACCTTTTATCATACTATTTTTTCATTCAGCTGGCTGGTTTTTTTTTCCCCGTTAACAGATTCTTACGAAGGTTGGAACTGGGCTACGAAGTACAACAAAGATTGGTGTTGTAGACTGTGCCACCAATCTCAGATAGCCCATTTCATTTCCTTTGCATGTATTTCTTTTTCTAGATATCGATCATTTAGATGGTAATGAATTTAAAAGAACGAATTTTTCTCCTTATTCATACACAGCTCCTGATGTGTTCTCAGTTGGAGAGCTAAAGACCAACCATAAGTTCAAGTACAGTATCAAGTATCAATAGTGCTAAGATTATGCATAGCTCGCTTGCATCTGAGAAGTTACTGTGATAAATTTCAAGGTCCCTGGGGAAAACAGTGCATATCTCCATCTACATATATTATTTTGAGCATGACATCTACCCTGAGAAGCACATATTTATCTCTAAATGACTCCCCTTTACTTACAGATCTGAAAAGGAATACAAAATGGATGTAATTTTTTTGTCTGAACATTATTTTTAAGTTGAACAAAGTGATCTTTTCATCATACAAATTAGCACTGCAGAGTGCTGTTTTTTTAAATTGGTAATGTCCGTGATGAAAACCACTAACTCATGTACTTGGATAATGTGAAAAAAATTCATGTCTTTTTGATCTGAGTAAAAAGTTCTTAAAATTGCATAAAACTGTAATATGGTCTTCTGAAAATAAACAAATAAGCACATTTCTTGCTGCAGTGCTAAGGAAAAAAAGAAATTGAAGGAGCAAACAGAAACTAGGACTCTAGAGCAAGAGGAAAACTGCAGAGCACTTCACCTTTGCTTGTTGAGTTGCTTTTTAGTGTTTTGGGGAAGATTTTTGAGCATTACATCTGAGCTTTTGTGAAATAATTACACTGATGGTTCTGGTTTCTAATGTACAGTACATAAATCTGCAAAAGCTATTGGGCAATTTCTGTTGAGTCTTTCACCTCAGATCAGCAGCCCTCAGATCATTAATCATGCATTATAAGCTTTAATAGACTAAGCATTTTAAAGACATCTGCTGAGTCTCAAAGGATAAAGTGCAGACCTTGCATTTCAAAGATTTCTATATTAGAGCAGTAATAATGTTGGGAGAAAAAAAGACCCAACAAAAAAGCTTTGCCTCTCCCTCTGGTTCCAGAGAGACCTGCCATGCTGCAAGAGAGGATGATCATGCAAGTTATTTATAATTGAAGACTGAGGAAGTTAAGCTTACCATGTATTAACATGTCTTCTTAGATATGGTGATTGTCACTATCAATACTTGCCCAAGCAGTGAGCGAATAAAGAAAGATCTGTTTTGCATGAATTGAATATGTCAATAAAACACAGTTTTGTCCTGAACATGTCACGCATGCCTGAAAGGCACTCTAGGTAACTGGCCTTTTGCTTATTTAGTTTGTCTGATTCAGTCACTCAAACATATAGTTTGGTGAAGGCTGTTGTTGCCTGTCTTGGCACAAAAGAGATAAAATTAGTTAGATTTTTCTCACATTTTAAGGAGGTACTATGCCAGATTTGGAAGCTAATTCTGAGTTACGTTAGTGAGTCATAAATATTGGTCTGTAAACACACTTTTGCACTTGTTACCTGTTCATTTGTAGTTATTTTTTCCACCAGATACTTCACTGTGGGGTAGCAGCTTCTCAGATTGTACAAGGAAACACTCTCAGAGTGGAAAGGGAGCACAGAGGTGGAAAGGGAGCGTGAGGGCATGCAGGGTCTTGGTTATGGCTACACGTTTGTTTCCAAAGAGACAGCAATGGGGAAGGCAGCCTACAGAGTCATGGGATGCTTTTGCCAGTGTCGTGTTATGGATGAACCCTCCCTGACAGCAACAGTGCTTGAGCTAAACACTTGTCCTCTGACTCCCATATTTACTCCTTAGCATAGAAGGTGCAGTCAGGAAGTTCAGTACCTGATGTGTTCTGGTGCAGCTATATCTTAGCTGTTTGAAAGTGCTTTACCTAAAATGTGTGAAATCACAATGAATTCTGTCTTCTCTCACACTTTCTTAGGAAGCACCCCTATTACCAGGCTATGTAGCATGACTGCAATATGAGTTGTCTTTCCATTTTCTAAAAATAGCAAAGCAGCAGCTGAAAGCTGGGTGTCCTTGCTATTAAGTTGAGGAGTCACTTTCCTTCTGTCCAAGTGATATTTAAGAGGGTCATCAAGGGTGGAGGCAGCTGGAGAGCCACCTTGGAAAAACCTCCAGCCTGGGGTAATGGGCTGAGATGTCCACCCACGATGTGGGAGACACACTGGTAAATCTGCTGTCTTGTGATGCAGGGCAGTGACTGGTGGTATAAACTTTTCCCACGCTGATTTGAAACTGGTAGGGCTAGGTACTCAGCCCCCAAAGTCCTTGTTACTGGAGCAGTCCCATGTCTATGATGTGATTCTTTACTGGTGGAAAGCAGAGAAGAAAGGCTCTGTAGCGTGGTGGGGTAGGTGCACTGGTGTGACATGTCACTTGTGCCCTCAGGCAGGAGGGGCTTGGACCTGGTACTCCCATGTGAGTGCTCTAGTACATGGGCATGGGGGAAAACATCAGCTGCAGCATTGCTGCTCATTTCCTATGTTTTTCTTACAGTACTTGAACAAAATGTCTCATGCTGAGTCAAATTTTTCATATGAGATGATTTTTCTTCCTGGCTTTTTGTATTGGTTAGGAAAAAAGGTAATAAAATAAATAATAAAAAAAAAAAATTGCACATAATCCAGAATGATTTCCCCTTTCCTCCCCTCCCTGCATTTCTCAGTTTGGTATTGAAGACATCGATTACTCTTCCAGCCCTTTGAGGCCTGGACTAAAGCCAAGAAAATGAACTAGAAGGTAAACAGAGGCAAAGAAAAATAGAGATATACGATCAGGGACACAAAGCAGGTTCCTGGCAGAATGTGGAAGTGAGTTCTCTCACTTTCTGCAGAATCCAAGCTTTCCTTAAAAGGGAAACTGAAGGAAATAGGTCAACTCAAATAACATTAAATCATGCTGTATGAAAATGTATCCCTCTCATCTCTAAGCTGTGAGCTGACACATAGTTTTTAAACCTAATTTTACTGATGAGTATCTGTGATGTGCAAGGAGGGTCTCTGGGATCTGAACAGTGTTCCTTGCTTGGTGGGACAGTTTTTCTGACAGCTTTCTCACCATATCTGCTCTCAGCTGTTCTGTTTCTTTTTTTTTTCTTTTAAAGGAAACTTGAGTCATTGCCACTTTTTATCCTCTCTTCACTGCTTTCATGGGATCTTCCTTCTCTTCCTGCTTTTTTGCCTCTTTCCATTTTATGAGAATTTTATTCTCCTCTTCATATAGTTCCAACACTTTCTCACCTTCTCTCTCCCAAGTAAAGAAAATGAAACCCTTATGCTATAACATTCTAAAATGAAACTCAAGTGTAACACTCCTGTTTCAAACACTCCTGGAGACAGAGGAAGGCAGCTTTATTTATTTATTTATTTATTTATTTCCATAGGTGGTTTACAGTCCTGCTCTTGAGTTCAGAGCTCTGACATCATGCAGGGAACCCTAGAAAAATATTCCTTTCAAATCCTTTGCTAAATATTTAATAAACAGCAAATGCATTTCCTAATGGACTTTGTGCAACAGCATCTTTTACGGGAGGAGCCCTGGGGAAGCTGGTAGAGGTCAGGCTGACTGACAGAGAGGTGAGAGGGAATTGAATTTGTTCTTAGAGAAATGATCAAGAAATGGAGCTGTAAGATGGAAGGAAATGCTAATATTTACATTCTGAAACTAGTCTGTAGATAGATATGTTATAGACTCTCAAAACAAAAACTGGTTTCAGTGCAGGCAGCAAAATTGCTCCAGGTGAAAAGTGAGTTTTTCCATTTCTCCTGGGCTACTTGTCAATCAAAGAGTGCTATTAACAAAGTAATAGAAAATGGAAAATGGCACTGAACATTCCTAGAAATCTGAAATTGAGATGCCTGTTTAAAGCTAAATCTAAGATCTACAGTAATATAATATCACCTGTTACTAATTATCGTGCTGTTAAGCTCTCAGCATTAGTTTAGTTTACATTATACCAGTATTGCCACACCTGCTAATGACAAATAACTTTTATCTAAAAATTTATGCAGCTGAGAAATCCAGGTCCGATTTGAATTTCCCCAAATGCCATGATTTGGAGGAGGGCCTTGAACAGAAGAAGACCCTTAATTTCTCCAAGGTTTAGCACAAGGGAGCCGAGTCTGTATTTCCTCTCTGTTGTGCTTCCTGGAAGCAGCTTGTGTGTTTGGCTGTTTCTTGCATGTTCCCATAGTCCTCAGCTTCTTTCGCCCCCGTCTCCCACTCCCTGCACCTTGCCGTTGCTGGGCTCCCAGCCAAGTACCCTGCTCCCTCATGCACTGTAGCAGGAGTGTGGGCTGCTGCTGGCGTTGGAGAAGAGGCAAGCAGGAGGGATGCAAAAGGGACCAGCACAGTGTGTGAAGACCCTTCATCTCCTTGACAAATTGGACCTGGAGTCCCTGGCTGGGGAACATGGGTGGGTCTGAAAGAGGAATAATTAGCGATAAACATCCCACACTGCCCTCTGTCCCCAGAGGGAAAGGTGCCCTCAGAGTGTGGACAAAAGCACTGTGATAGTGCCAGTACCCACAAGCGTAAAACTGGTTTAAGTCCATCAGTCACTCTTTGATGTAGTTTAGTAAGTCTGATGGTGAGCTACAGTCAGCAAAAAAATAAACAGTAAAGAGAAGTGGTAGCAGTAACGACAGAATTTGATCTGCCTCTGCAAAATAATACTGACATAGATGGTGGCGATTTTTCCAGGTGAAATTATAGAAAATATGGTTTGGATCTCAGGAGTGAGGAACCCTGCAATTCTTTCAGGCTCACGGGAGGTTTTATTGCCCTACTCTGAGAGCACCTTTAAAACGTTATGCCGAGTCTCCCTCGTTGCACGGAGACCGGTTTGACATCTGCGCTACAAAACCTGCCGTTCCGCTTCTGTTTCTGTAGCAGCAGGTAGCGAGGTACACTGACGTCCGTACGGCTAAAGTGTCCTTAAACGCGAAGCGCACTGACCGTTTTTGTTACGAGACGGCTGAGCCCTGGAATAGGTTTCCTTCCGCCGCACGGGTTACCGGGGCGCTCCCCAGCTACTGCTCCGCGGTAAGTGTGCCGCAGTGCCCGTCCCGACACGCGTGCCCAGAGGGCGCTGGTACGCGGCGACCGGCCGCGGCGCGGGGCGGCGGGCACCAGGTGGCACTGGCGGAGCGCGCAAAGCCCCGGCCGCGGCCGCCGGGGAGGGGGGTGCGGGACTCCCCCCGGCGGCACCCGGCTTAACCGCTCGAGCACAGCCGCCCTTCCTGGAAACTCGGTTAGGGGTGGGACAAAACACGCCCTACTGATCCTCGCTGTCGGCATTTGCACCGTAAAATACGCCCACGAACCTTCTCTACTCCCGTAACAGCTACGCCACGCACCTCATTCTCCGGTATCCTACATAGATTAACAAGTCAGAGCTACGCCTGCTTTTTCTATGCCTTCCCCGCTAGCAAACAATGGAGTGGAAAAATAATTAGAGCGGAATTGTGTTTCAGAGGCATCCAGCTTGCCCAACCACCTTCCCCTCATCCTTGAAAAAAAAACCCCAAATCCCAAAACTCACAAGCTGGGGAGGAATGCTACACCTCCGGCTTGTTTTGAGAAATACATTCTGGAAAGGAAAAGTTAAGGGACACAGCATTTTCCTCAATTGCCACATAATCCTTCGTCATTCACAGTCTTTCTTAATCCACCTTAATCACCTCCTTAGCTTGGATTTTTTTTTTTTTTTCGTCCTGAGCTGAAATAAGTTGTTGGATATACACAGACAATTTTATGTACTGTTTTGCCAATGTTAGTAAAGATTTTAAAAGGAGTATAGTCCCAATGTACATTCTGCTATGTCAGACTTTTCTAAGCTTTCTCACAGTGTGTTGGTGGCCTAAAGAATATATTTACGAAAAAAATAGACTTTGACTGGTACAATTAAATGTGCACTAATGCGTACCTTTAAATGTGTGCTAAGGCTTTTTATCAATGATTTGTACAACTAACCCCAGTGACTACAGTTTGTAGTAGTTAATATTTCCAGGTTATTCACTGTTAGGTTTGGGAAGAGATTTTTCCTAGGCAGTAAAAATATCATCTCTCTATTACAGTCTCTCAGGTACAATTTTTGAACCAGTATAACAAGGGGATGGCTGGGAGTGTCACAAGCCCTTCTGCTTCTTCACCTTTGAGTTCCTGCCGTGGCAGGACAGTGGGGCCAGCAGCAGCATGATGCTTGCTCCTGCCAGTCTGGGCGCTGGGCTGGGGCAACAGCTCAGCTCCGTAGCTGCAGTGTCGGGCACACACCTGCTCATGTCCCACCCTTTGGTCTCTACCACTGACCATATTTCTAGCCAGATGTTGGTAATAGCTACCAATCTGATCAGTCCATGGAGGGACACAGTACACCTGTCCATCAGTTTCAGGTAGTGGTGTCTTGTCCACCATTGATGCACGGTCTGTGCCAAGGCTTATCATGCCCTGTTCTTGTCTGCATTGTCAAGTTTGCCGTGGCTCACCGTGCTCAACTCTGTTGCCGTCATGCTCCACCCATGACCAAGGCAAGTCTATGATGGTCCCATGTCACCAGGCCAATGAAGCAGAGTAGGTTTGAAGCAGTAAGTCACATCATATCTGAGGTTAGAAAACATGTTCTAACATTGAAGCACTTCAGGTATATCAATAATATTTATTTTTTGGAGCTTTTTTTAATGTACTTTTTCTGTGCTGATGGATGGACTATGACTTATGATGTATGTGGAAAGGAGGGGAAGATGCATTACTTTAGAGTAGTTTAACAGGGGAACCTTTATTGTAAGAGTGAAAGAGTGAAGGTTAGCTTACCCATTCATACTAGGATGTCAGCTAGCCTGGGGAGAAGGAGTAAGCAACAGGGCAGCACTGAAAAAAAATCAGTCTTAATATGAATGTAAAACTTAAATTATAGCTCATGTTATTCCTTTTCTTCTCCTTTTGCCTTTTTTCTTCAAGTTTTTGAGAAGGCAACATTTAAGTGTTTTTGCTGAACGTATCACTTGGCTCTTCAGCTCCACTCCTCAATTCTTTCTCACAACATATTTGCATTCTTGGCCCATGCTCATTACATTAAACCTCAACAGTCATAAAGATCTCATTCAACAGGTATGGTATGAACTTGGGACTTCATTTATGAATTTGTTAATTCTAATACATGGAAAATATTACATGTTAAGGTTTCTTGATATTGTTTTGATATTCAGGAGAATGAAGAGGTTGTACTCCTGGCTGTTTCATAACATAGTTCGGATAGGATATGACATTTTTTTCATCACGGCCGCATGCAGGCAGTGGCATTGAATCCCCAGATTGCTAACTTAAATCTGAAAGTTGTGGAGATTAACGTGGATGTTGTTTGATTATATTCTTCAAGACTGGATTATCTATTAGGATTTTGCTTTCAAATGTTCAGTGTGCTATATTTTGTTTATATGAAGAAATGGTAATCAAACATTTGTGTGTCTAGAAAACATATTTGTTGCTGGGAAACACCTAATTTACTGGCAGAGGGGAGGCAGACATTTGTCTGGTTTCATGGTTGCATTATCATAATCTCTGAATGTATTTGAGGCAGTCAAGCTTAAATTTGGATCAGGGATTGAAACACCCTAAGCAGTTTTGTCATGTCCTTAGGAAGACAATAGCATGTTCTGTGACATCACATCCTCACTGCCGTGGTTTAACCCCAGCCAGCAACTAAGCACCACGCAGCCGCTCACTCCCTCCCCCCGCCCCCAGTGGGATGGGGTAGAAAATCGGGAAAAGAAGCAAAACCCGTGGGTTGAGATAAGAACGGTTTAATAGAACAGAAAAGAAGAAACTAATAATGATAATGATAACACTAATAAAATGACAACAGCAACAATGAAAGGATTGGAATGTACAAATGATGCGCAGCACAATTGCTCACGACCCGCCAATCGACACCCAGCCAGTCCCCGAGCAGCGATCCCCCATCCCCACTCCCCCCAGTTTCTATACTAGATGTGATGTCCCATGGTATGGAATACCCTGTTGGCCAGTTTGGGTCAGGTGCCCTGGCTCTGTCCTGTGCCAACTTCTTGTGCCCCTCCAGCTTTCTCGTTGGCTGGGCATGAGAAGCTGAAAAATCCTTGACTTTAGACTAAACACTACTTAGCAACAACTGAAAACATCAGTGTTATCAACATTCTTCACATACTGAACTCAAAACATAGCACCGTACCAGCTACTAGGAGGACAATTAATTCTATCCCAGCTGAAACCAGGACACTCACATACTGGTGAGAGGATGTGGCTTGCTCTGAGTAATTTAGGAGAGAACGGAATTTCATTTTCAAGAAAACTGGGAAGAAGAGTTACTCATGCAGAGCAGGGAAGACTACTTCAGTTTCTGCTTCCTCAGGGGTTTTCCAGTGGAACATCTCCTGATCTACTGAATCTAGACATGTTTTATGAAATACACAAGCATCATGAATGAAGTAACATAAAAACTGAGGTTAGGTCCATTTATGACTCAATAACAGTTCAACCTAGAATAGCAAAATGCTCGGCATAGGAGACTGTGGTATTTACCTAGTCTTGTAGAAACACCCTACTGGAATAGAAGGCTCACTCTGCTTCACCTCTAGTGGGTGCTTATAGATCACATGCTGAAAACACATGGTAACACCAGGGCACCTTCTTCCTTTGTGTGGGCTTGAGGTACCTTTGGTGGTGCAGACTTCCTTGGGCTACATCTGACCCCTGAAGTGGATTAGAGGGCAGACAGAGGTTATGCTGTCCAGGGGCAGACATTCTGAGCAACTGATTTCCCACTGTTTGTTAGAAATTTTGAAAATTACAAATGATAAACCAGAAAACATTCCTGTTCAGTCAAAAATCCTTAGCTGTAAACATTTGCCTTCATAAGGTCATTATAAAATTTGGTTTCCACGTGAACCTGTTCTCTCAATGTATCAAAACAATCCTTACTCCATTTCTTTGTGCCTTTTTTCCTCTCCCTGGTTCCCTCACTCCTTTCATTCAGCATTCTACTGAACAACTCCTTCTAACTCAATCACCATCATTCTGACTTATTTATGATTTCTCCTCTGGCCCAAAGCCCTTGTGCTTCTTATTCCTTTTACTTTCCAGTACTCAGACCCAGTCCTCCTTTGCCTTTGCTCCTACTCTCCTCCTGCCATCCTTTGCTCGTAATTAAAGGCCCACTGAGAGATGTTGTGGATTCAGCTGTCCTGAGTGTGCCATTCTTTTTTCTTTATTCAGCTATGGATTGATGGTTACTAAAGATTCTGAATGTCTATGAAGAGTAAGTACTAATAAAGAGCATGTAGTGGGAAAAAAACCCAAAAAACTTCCACTTAACTCCCTAAAAAACTTTTTTTCTTTCGCTGTACTGGGGCTTAAGTGATATTTTGTAAAGAAAAGGGGTTTTTTTAATTAAATAATTTTTTCAAAAAAATACTTCTGATTCCTGACAATATTCAATGTAAATAAACTAACTAGCTGTTGTGGTTTAAAGCCAGCTGGTAACGAAGCACCATGCAGCCACTCACTCACTCCTCCCCCCCAGCTATGGTGGGATGAGGAGAAAATAGTCAGAAAGGCTTGTGGGTCAAGACAAGGACAGAGAGGGATCACTCACCACTTATGGTCACAGGCAAAAGACAGGCTCAACTTGGGGAAGAAACTAAATCAATTTAATTGACTACAAATCAAATCAAAACAAGGATACTGAGAAGTAAACCCAAACCTTAGAACACCTTCCCCCCACCCCTCCCTCTTTCCTGGCTCAGCTCCACTCCCGGTTCTCCCTGCCTCCTCCCCCTGGTGGCACAGGGGAAGGGAGTTGGGGTCAACTCCCCACACCTTGTCTCTGCCGCTCCTTCCTCCTCAGGGGGAGGACTCCTCACTCGTCCCCTGCTCCAGCGTGGGGTGCCTCCCACAGCAGACAGTCCTCCACGAACTTCTCTGGCATGGGTGCTTCCCGCGGACTGCAGTCCTTCACAAGCTGCGTCAGCGTGGGTCCTTCCGTGGGCTGCAGTCCTTCAGGCATGACTGCTCCAGTGCGGGCTTTCCCATGGAGTCATGGCCATCTTTGGGGGCATCCCCCTGCTCCGGCATGGGGTATTCCACGGGCTGCAGGTGGGCATCTGATCCCCTGCTCACCTCCATGGGCTGGAGGGGGACAGCCTGCTATCTCACCACGGGCTGCAGGGGCATCCCCTCCTCTGGCACACCTCCTCACCTGCCTTCTTCACTGACCTCGGTATATGCATAGGGGTTTCTCTCACATTTCAATCCCACTACTCACTACCGGTTCCCCTTCTTAAATCTGTTCTCCCAGAGGTGCTACCACTGTCACTGATTGCGTTGGCCTGGGCCAGAGGTGGGTCCGACTTGGAGCCAGGGAAGCTTGTAGCAGCTTCTCACAGGAGCCACCCCTGCGACCCCTCCGCCGCTACCAAAAAACCCCACCACACAAACCCATAACACTAGATTATTCTATGCATTGATTTTTTTATGAAGTTACACATAAGAGAAAATTAATAGTGAACTTTCAGTTTAGGAGAGCATAACTGTATGACTTCTGGAGACCTAGAGCAGAGGCCAGCGCTATGTAAGGTTCCACAAAGGGTTAGGTTGCAGCAGCCTGATCCAGTATATTGAAATGCTCAGATAAGTCCTTTACAGGTGCCTTGAGACTGCCTTGGTCATGAGCGATGCAAAGTATGTTTGACTGTGATGAAATACGGGCTGGGACTTGGGGAGAGAAGAAGGAAAGAATGTGACGTAGGCATAATTAAGTCATTCCACAGTAAGATAGGTTTTGACAATATTTGGCCAGATGACTTGTTCTTAGCAGTGATACTTGGAATTGAGTGTTTCTGAATGCAGTCTTCTCCCATAATTCATCTGGGCCATTATGTAATGCCAGTCAAGGGATTAGGAGTCTTGGGAAGGAATTCTAATTGAATCTATGCTTACAAAGAGCATGTGCATTTCTGCTGCTGAACAGGTGAATGTAAATCTTCCAATAAGCCCGTCAGAGGAATGTGGGCATACATACATCACACCGGTGTTGACACACCTTATTTATGAAGTCCCACTTTTGTATCACTGTCCAGTTTTCTTCTCCGTGTATGTCCTTGTTGTGGTTTAACCCCAGCCAGCAACTAACCACCACGCAGCCGCTCACTCACTTCCCCCTCACCAGCAGGATGGGGAGGAGAACCGAAAATAAGAAGTAAAACTTGTGGGTTGAGGTAGGAACGGTTTGATAACTGAAGCAAAATATAATATATCAATAACAATAATAATAACAAATATAATAAGGATAATAATTGTTATGAAAAAGAATATAACAACAACAAAACAAAAAGAAAAAAAAGAGAAAAAAATAAACCCCAATAAAAGACAAGTGATGCACAATGCAGTTGCTCATCACCCACTGACAGGTGCCGTAGCAGCAATCTACCCCTCCCGGCTGACTCCCCCCAGTTTATATACTGTGCATGACATCCTATGGTATGGAATATCCCTTTGGCTAGTTTGGGTCAGCTGTCCTGGCCGTGCTCCCTCTCAGCTTCTTGTGCACCTGCTTGCTGGCAGAGCATGGGAAACTGAAAAATCCTTGACTTAGGATAAGCGCTACTTAGCAACAAGTAAAACATCAGTGTGCTATCAACATTATTCTCACACTAAATCCAAAACACAATGTACCAGCTACTACAAAGAAAATTAACCCTATCCCGGCTGAAACCAGGACAGTCCTATGCCGTGGAAATATTTTTAGAAAATGGAAGTAAAACTTTGCTGTGCTTTACAGGTTGACAACCACATTTGCAGAAGAGATGGAAGCGGGTGCAAGCAGGTTCTGTATAATCTATATAATTATAAAATTCTGTATAATTTGTGTATGTTGGGATGAGTGTTGAAGAAAGCTGTAGTTCTGACTGTTAGTTTGCTCTCCATCCTGGAGAACACAGCGTGGTTGCAGAACTGTCTTCTACTCTGCCCATGCATTGGGACTATTTAATTCCTGATGCCACCTTCCAAGATAGACTCTACACAGGGATTTGTGGGGTAATGAATGTGCTTAGATATTTAGCTGTGTCTGACATTGTCTTATTTTTTGTGCTTCATAACTGTGTAATTTCAACTCTTAAATAAAATCTTAGTGGAATCATTGAATGTGAACACATTTAAAGCCAATTTAAGGTTGTGAGGTCTATACTCAGCAAAGCTTGCTTTAAGCTAATTGTCTATGGTAGTGCCAGGGATAGAAAGCTGAATCAAGATGCCAAGTAATTCATTTTAATTTAGTTAATATTATAAAACAAGGGGAGACTATAAGGCTGCCAAGATGTAAAAGGGCCAAGAATCAAAACATATGCCTTTTCACATTTTTGGGGTGTCAGGGAAAGAAGTTGGTTTTCTTTTTCCTTTAAGTGAGATATAAATCTATGGAGGTGATAATTCAGTCATTTAAAAAATAAGGGCTTACCATATGAACTTTAGTCTACAATGGGCTTTGGGGAAGCCAAATAATTTAAGTTTTTCAGCAGTAAATAAAATGGAAGGAAATACTGTTTGCTTATGAAATGGCTTTTCTTCTGCAAAGATGACAAATAAGCATGTTGTTTGTGGAAACAAGCAACAGTTTCCAGTACAGTTACCGACGAGGAGAAATAAAAAAGAGCTTTCTAAAATTTCCTGGAATATGCACAGCACCTTATTTAGGCAAATTCCGGTTAGTCAGTCATGCCTTGACTGAATAAAGTATGAACAAAGGTATGCATCCCTTACCTGACGTAAGGAAAAAGGCATATATACCAGACAAGATTTATTCAGTTCCAGCTTCCACTTTTAATTAGCACATAACTATTTTTTTCCACAGTGGGATGTAATTTTTTTTTTTTTTGTGAGTCATTAGAGGATTCACTTTTTTGAAAACACTGTGTCTGTATCAAAGCTTAAAGACCATTATAACAGTTTCATAAGACTGAATTTAGAACTATTTAAGCTAATACAGATGTATAATAAAATTTTTGTGCCTTTTCTCAAAGGTGCACAAACCAATTTAAAGTATTATTATCAGCAAATCAACATCTATTTAGAATTTATCCTGACTACTGTGTTTTTCAGTCCTGATTAGAATGAAGAGTGCTACAGAATACAACTGAGCCATTGCAAATGTGTTGAAAAAACCAAAATTTGAGAGAACTATGTGATATGGCAACAATCTAATGCTTTGAATGTTTTGTCTTTCAGGTGAAATATCATGCTTCTATGTTTAAGATAAGGAAGCAAACAATTTTACAGGGCAAATTAATGACAACTTCGTATGACAGGGCAATGGTCATAGGCATTCATTTGCTCTTTGAAGTCATGCAAGCAGGTTTCTCAGTCCTCCTCAGGCTGACACAAATCTAGTTGTGAGATAAAGTTTTTGTATGAGTTTAAACAGTTGATTCATTAACCCAGTGAAAACTGTGATTTAAAAAAATTAATGAGTCTCTGAAATAGTCCTTATCCCTTACCAGAGCCACATCCTAAAGAAGAGGACAAAGTGGTTTTGTAGAAGTTAAAACATTTGGTTTTGAGGCACCCAGGATCATCATTTTCACATTGTGAAGTCCTTGTCTTCAGTCCCAGGTGTTTCAACCTACATTTGGGTAACAAATCCCAGCTGTTGCAGTGGTTGAGAAGGTGGGCCTACTTTGGGTTGTCAGCTCTCTCAGCTGGTTTGCAGTTCTTGCTGATTTAAGTGGCTTTGTCTTCAGGCTTAGAAACGTATTACAAAGAGTCAGATGAAGGACTAAGACTGTCATGGGCATAGACAAACTATGCATGCTGTAGTGTTATGTCTCTTTTGAACTCTGTTTCTTACTAGCTGCAGTATTTGTGCAAACCCTTCATCATGCAGGTTGCTGGCAACTCTGGAAAAAAAGAAAATTGTTTACTCCTTCTGAAGCTTTCCTAGTGACCTGAAAATTCACAAAATTTAAGTTAAGTATTTTACCAAAATGATATCCGAGTGTTTTCTGAGACCTTGTATTTGAAACTATTATATATGGGTATTTCAAAATGAACAGCTGTTTCAAATAATATCAAAAGATTTAAACTTGAAGATTTGATGGATGCAAATTGGTGAAAAACATCAATTAAAAGTTTTGGTTCCATTTAATCTCATTTATTTATTGTCTGGAACAGATTTAACCAAAAAATTCCTGTCAGCTTGAAATAACATTATCCCACTTTGGCAGCAGCTTTTTCCTATGCCAGAGCAAGAAACTAGACTTATAATTCAGTTTTTTGAGGGAAGAGAAATCAGTGAACTGAAGTCTGCATCTATTTCAGTTGTAACCTCTTTTATTTAACTGCATATTTCTTTCCTGCTATAGGATAATCAAACAGCATTTAGAGTGTTCCCGGTATCCTATACTTTCAGAAATCTCACCCAGATGCTGTTGCTTCTTGACTCGGAGTGAAGCTAAGAGCAAACTTCTTGTAGTTGTTCTTCTACTCTATTGCTATAAAACCATGCACCAAGAAAACCTACTGAAGCAGCACTGTCTTTGCTACAGTGAATACTTACAAATGAAAAAAAAAAAATGTTTTTTTTCCTTGTCATATTGTTATCTTTGTTGTTTTTTTCTGGCTGCTTACATTGCTATCCCTCATATTCCGTTTATAATTAAGTTTTTAAACTTGAAATAGTGATTTCTGTAGGTGTAGAAATTACCCCATCTGATAATGCTAATAAGCTGGTGTTGCTTATAATGCTCATTTCATACTCATGCATCTTTATTGATAGACAAGCAATACTGCAATTTCTATGTATGGAAAAGTCTAAATCAGAACATTATTTTTTTTACAATGCAAATTTGCAGTCTTTTAACAATGGAGGACCATATTTTCCTCTAGTGCTGCGGGAATTTTCTTATGATGCAACAGGCTGTGGATTGGGATCTGAAAACTTGTGAAAGGAAGTATGTTGTATTTAAAGCCAAAATAATTTTTCATATTGAAAAATTTGCAGATAAACCTAGATACCCACACATACAAATTGTATATATCCATATAAATTACATCCACTAATTGATGCCATAGCAAAGTATCAGGAAATAAGTGAATTCTGGAAGTTTTTCCCCTTTTCTGTTTAAAAACCAAAAAACAAGACCCCCCCCCTCCCCCAGTTATTTACCACAGTTCTTAAGTACAAAATATTAATTCCCATTTATAGGAAACTACCTACTACAGCTTCCGAAAACCCCACAATGTTAATTTTCATTCTCCATAAAAACTCAAAGAGAATTCCCCGCCAGTTCCTTAAGAGAAGGCCAATCCCTTCCCAAATGGGATCACAAGAAAATTTCTTAAGACAAGTTTTTTTTCAGATGTGTTCTTTCCCAGGGAATTATATTGGTTTAAATACATGAAAGATTCCTTGGAAGTTTCCAAGTCTCTGCTAACACTATGAGTCAGATGTCTGCAGGTTGTGTTGTGCCAGATTTGACGTCAAACAATAATCCAATGGGGTTTTCCATTAGCCTTCATAATGGAGATTCAATAGGATCTTACTGTGTAAAATAACTGGATTTTTTCTGAATCACGAAGATTAGCATTAAAAATCTGATTTTGTTAAGTGGTTTGTTAAAACACATTTTTAAAGGCTCAGAAGGTTGCAAAAAAAGGGAAGATATTAAGCCTGAGTATACAGCAATATTAATTCTGAAGTGTTTCACAACTTAGTAAAATGTTACTGCAGCACAAAGTCACTGCTATGGTTAGTCTTTGTGGTGATGGCAAGCACCGATTACTCCTCTCTTTAAAACTGAGTACGTCTGCTCTCCAAGAGTGAGGCATGCTATTGCAAGTACGGTTGTTATTGCTGGTTGGAAATCTACTGAGGAAGCAAGGAAGCCTTGCCTCGTGGCTGGGTTTGGCATGTCCTCCCTGCAGTCGGGGGCATGAGGATCTCTACCACCTTGCCCATGGGTGGCCTGTTAACAAGTCTGCCCTAGGACCAGCATCCTTCGGTGACCTCTGCAGCAGTTATATGAAACTTATATTTTTGTCAGCTTTACTGAGTTGCTAAAAGATTCAGGGAGCTTCCAGCTCTTGAGGATTTTGGGGTTTGTTGTATTTATTTTTTCTTTAGATTTTTGTCCTATTTGGACTAAAACCAATTTCTCATTTTCCCACAGACTGGGAATCCAGCTTCTTTGGCTAGCCACAGTTGTTCTCTAACCTGTCTCCCACACTGCTGTACATTCTTGAGCAGAGCTGTTGTCTTCAGCTGAAAGTGAAGAAATGAAGGTGTAGACACATGAGTTTGGCTTTGGCACATTCCCCTTTTTGTGCATTCTTCAATAAATAATAATTCCAAATACATGCAATTAAGCTCATGCTTGCAAGGTTATTAAGTGACATCCCAGAAGTCTGTGCCAGCTTGCCCCTAACCTTTCTGCTCCATGTCCTGGGAGGGACTAGACTTTGAGGTTTCTGGCTACTAAGTTATGCAATCAGTAGGCTTCTTGGGGAAAGCGGAAAGCACATGACTTCTGTGCCTAAATAAGACTTCTCCAGAAGGGCTCGCTAGAGTATGAAGACAGACTTTGGCCTGTATTTAGGGAACATGTCAAATGGTCTCTAGCTGCGAAATGGCCACAGTAAGTCCAATGGGGTTTCATCTACTTATCCATACTAGGCTAAGACTGGCCAGTGTAGATGAGACCAAGGAAAGAAAGCATTATGAGGAGCTGAAAGACAGTGGTAGAGGAGCAGCTTAAGAAGAATACTGGAAGTCTGTAGTTGGGTGAAACGGTGAAAGCCCTAAGTCCATTATTCAAAGATCTTTTTAGGGCAGGCTTAGAAAATTGTTGAAAGAGGAGGAAGTGCAAGAGAGATCAAAAAGGTAGCTGAATAGTTGACAAGTGCTACATTTAGCCCAAACCTGTGGGAAACAACGGAGTAATGGGAGTATGGATTTTTAAGTCATGGTTAATATAATGTTATCCATAAAAAGTGGAGCTTGATTTTACATGAGAGGAGCAGATTTCTTCTCAGTTGGGAGCCAGGGAAAATTCATAGTTGCTGCCTTTGCCACAGCGTTCTGAAAAATCATCTCAGTCAGCTTCTATTAAATGCTGCTGCCTGTTTTACAGGGACAAATCTGTAGTACATCTCAGTGACTGGCCTCTTATTTCTCCCCATCTATGGCACTCTGCCATGCCCAGACAGAAAAAGGAGTATTGCGTATGTTGTTAACAACTCTTTTTTTTCCAGATAAGAAGTCACCCAACTTTTTCCTGCATTCTTGGCAGCTGATAGTTGAGAATTTTTCATAAAAAGAAACTGAAAATGGTTCTGGGGATTACTGGGTGGAGAAATTGCCAATGTCTGCTTTAGCAACTCACCGTCTCCCTCCTTTTCTTGATAAGCCTCTCAATTATAAACAATATAAATAGATCCTTTGTCTCATAGCACCCACAGTTGCAAGATAAACACAGAGGAGCACAAAAGTGAGGTGAAGTCAGTGAGATTCTTCATGGCATGAATCATGTTGAATTTGGCTTGCTCCCAAACATACATAGAAGTCTGTCACCTGAGTGAGGTTAAATCATGCTGGAATATGCAGTAGCAAGAGAAGTAGTACAGAAGCAGTACGTTATATATAAAATGTATTTTCATGTGGTTATGGTTTGTTTTGGTGTGAATCAAATTGCCAATGATCCTATTAGGTAATCTGCTGGGGAACAGTGATATGTGGAACTGCTCTCTCCGGCCATGCTCCCACTTGAGGAATCACCAAGTGAAAGACGGGCATGGTGTGAATCGATGGGGCTGCTCAGAGAGTTATGGTCCTAGAAAGGAACAGTGTGGCCACTAGCAGGCAGGACAAGTACAGATCTGGTTTATGTGTGCATCAGTTGCCCAAAACCAACATTAGACACAGACACTGATAACATCTACATTTAAGAAAATGAGGACAGTCGCACTAGTCCAGGAGTACTGGTGTTCACCCAGCTCATTCTCCTGTGCTCTGCATGTCCCTGTGCATCTACTTCCCATTGCTCCACTATCAGAGTGTGTGGATAGATGACAGCTTTTATATGACTGGGGGACCAAGACATAGTACATGCCAGAACAGAAACAGTCTGTCACAGGGCTCTTATGTTCACTGGATTGCCTGTTATAACTCAGCCTTGGTTCCCCCTGCAAAATGCAGGTTGACAGAACAGCTCTGCTTCAGAGGGTTACATGAGGATAAATGCATTTAAGATTTATGAACCACACAGATGACATAGTATGGAAAGCCATGCAGTTGACATTGTTAAACTCAAAGCAAAAATTCTTTAGGAAAATGGCCTTTTATACATACTCAAACATGCACACACACACATACATTTGCATATACATATATACTTTTATATAAGTTTAACATAAGGAGGACCAAAGAGAAGAAAAGTAGTAATTTACTAGTAGCAGGCATGATACTAAATGGGCATTAAAATCCCATAGATTCTGTTGGCTTTATACACTGAAAGACTTCAGAAGATGGTTCTGACATAATAAAATCTATGTCAGAAAGCACTGAACAAAATTGCATAGATTATCCCCTTGGATCCTAAATGTATCAGAAAATTTAGCTTGCAGAGTTGTACGTTCTGTTCCAGTTTTATGATAAGACATAATACTTAAGTAGAAAGATAGTGTCCATGGAAACATCTATAGTTACTGCCTCTTCTGTCATGTTTTGAACCCATGTTTTAATTATGTAACAGTATGCTCCTCTAGCTGGTACAAGAAAAGTTTTAGGAAATAGAAAAACTACATATTGTAGTTCCTCTATGCTATTTCCACATCTTAAATGCTGTTCTTGTAGAAAAGGGAAGAAAATGGAAGTTCTACTACATTCCCGGGATTATATAAATTGTTCCCATGTACTTAGTCTTGCCTTTTTTATTGAGAGAAAGGAAATGGGCACACAGCATGGCTGCATGAGTCACAAACATCTGTCTTTGAGTGTGTCCTATTTGATTAATAGAAGTTTACAGTCATTCAGTCCTGTCTTCATACTAGGGCCCCCAAACAGCATGAGTAATTTTGTTCTTCATAGGTTGTCTAGAGGTGACAAATTTTCCACAGTTCTGCTGTATTTGAAAGTGTTTATCTTTCAAGCATGAAATCCAGAATGTGATTTTTTTTTTTTTTTTTTTGGCTTACTGATGTAATTAAAGTCTGCCTTTTGCTGATGGTAAATGCAGTCTTAAAAAACCCTATGAGGATAATAGAAATAGAAGCAAGAGAGAGAAGTTCTGTCTTTAGCTTGACACTTTTTCCACTTTTTGGTTTAGTCATAAATTCTGGAAAAAAAATTGCAGCTCTTCCCTATTTGGATGACTGGAAATCAGTAGCAGACACCTTTAGTTCTTCTGTGTTCCGGGTAATAGAACTTTTCAAAGAATGGCTTCACTTGGTTGAAAACCACAGATTGTTCCTGATGTGCCAGACTATAAGTGTCAAGCCTGGGCAGGGTGGTGATTGCTCTGTTGTGTCCTTCTGCAGTCATCAGTGTAAAATGACTAAGGGTGCTTTTGGCTCTTGTCATAGTTTTGATCAGCTAAAGAGTTTTATAGGTTTATTTTGCCTTTTTGAATCATATCCATCTAGTATAGCACAGACAAGGTTCAGTTTACTGCTGAAAGCCTCTCCATCATTTTATTCCCTGAATTTACCTCCTTTTGCCTGCTGTGCTCTGTGGCCAGCACACACTGATTGCTAGTAAAATGTTGCTATCTGGGTAGAAGCTCTTCTTCCCTGAGAGCAACATCTAATTATCTGTAAAGCAACTCTTATTCTATTTATGTTTCTGGTGCAGTGTGGAGGTGAAAATAAAATAGAGGCCAGAAGCTGGTCTTTTTGGTAGGGGAAGAAGTACTTCATATTCCTTGCTTCATAGAGTAAGTCCCAGAGAGAGAGCAGAAAGCACCGCAGGAATGTGAAGAGCAGATGTCTATCACAGAGCAGTCCCTACACAACCTTCTTTTTTTTTTTTTTTGAAAGAGACAGTGGGATTGACGTTTGGAAGCTTAATTGTGTCCCTGAAAAGGCAACAGGTCTTGTGTGGCTTCTTGTAGAATAATGATTTCTCTGAATGAAATCTGAAAATGTGTCTTGTCTCACAGTCTGTAGCTGCTATTTTGTGAATTGTTTTCCCTCTATTAAGATGGGAAAAAAAATCTGACTGCCTATCTGCAAATCAAGGAGTTTTGAGTTTCTACGTCAATAATGTATATAAAAGGTCAAAGAAATTGCTTTACAGAATATTTCCAGAATGGGTAACTTAACACCACCAAATATCCTGTGTTCTCCTTTACTTGGAAGTAAGACAATTATAATACAAAGGCAAGTTTATTTGCACAGAGAAACCTGTTAATGACTGTCACCATTAGTCGCTTGATGTAGAGGGAGTTGGTGTGGGAAGAGAAACTAAATATAATGGGGAATGAGATGTTTCCAGCCATTTACACAGGTGGCCTAAGTCTTGAGTACTTGCAAATACAAGTTTCATTGCACTCTGTTTGTACTTAGTCTCAATTTTTACTTTTTGCTTCCCATACATTAGCACAACATGGCAAGGAAACACTTGTTTGAATCCACCTCTGTTTCAGTTATTCTAGGTCCTGACTAGTGAAAATCATACAGCCCTGTTTTCTATTAAGCTGTAGTGATTGGTACCATATGCAGCCTTGTCTACCTGACTTCTACTCAGTTTAGTTTTGTGAGAACTCTCTTACTGAGTTTTTCAAGATTTAAGAAAAAACCAACATAATTCCAGGCTCAAACAGGAATAGGAGGTAAAAGGAAAACACTGGCAGTATGTTGGTGATGTGGATGACTGTGTCAACCTGTCAAACCCCTGAAACCAGGGCTAGACACATCATTTGAGGCTCATATGGTAGGGTAACAAGAGGAACCCAGGTGTGGACCTGCTGTACTTCAAGAGGTTTCTGTTCTGCAAAAATGCATGTGTGCACATGTACACACACACAGATGCGCACACACTGCCCCCGAATAAACATAAAATCAGAGCAGCAATTATTTCCAGTTGCACTGTCAGGACTAATTAAAAATAATTTTGTTAATAGGCCTCTCAAAAAAAAAAAAAAGGTTGGGAAATGCTAAGAAGTATCAGTTTCCTTTCCAAAGTGTAAAGTTCTTTTTCAGCAGTGTTCTGTCTATTACCAGGCAAAGGCTTAATCCATCAAATCTTCTCACTGGCCATTTGTAATTTGCTGAAAAATAAACATCTTGACTCTTAGGTAAGAGTAAATATTTAGCCACTGATCCAACAGTGTGACTATGATAATAACCAAGCAGTGAAATAAGCACGTGCTCCCAGAAAGTACTGTTTTAGCAAACACAAACCAATGGCTATTTGCTTGAGATAACACATGAGCCTCTAGTTTCTCCAGGCATCAAAACCAGAAAATAAAGACTGTTACTTTAGATACTTTTGTTGTGTTTCCTCCAAATTGTCAACGGGAAGTTCACTGGGCTCCTGAAGACCTATAATAGACATCCAGTCTGTTACCAGTGATGATATCCAAAGGGGAAATTGTGCCAAAATGGCTTGCCAGAAAGCAGTTTCTGTAAAACACTTGAAGGTGAAGGAAATTTTTCCCTTTCCCCTTTATGAAAAGATTGGTATTTATTTAATAACTTTCAATTTCTTTCAACTTCTCCTACTTTGTTTGATTTATTACAAAATTTACCAAAGCATAGTTCTGAAGCAACTGAATTGTCACGATTAGAAAAACAGGGTGGCAAAATGAATGAAAAAATATTTTTTTTACATCATTAATATTGAAAGAACAATTAAACTGGCAGCTGTGTCAAAACTATTTCTTAATTGGTCTACATTTACAAAAGAGCTGACTTTTGGCAGTGGGACGCATGAAATATATTTATATCCTCCTTTTTTCCCCAAATCTGAATTGGAAAATCTTGCATCAAGTGAAAGTACCATCTTCACTGGATGCATGTTCTCTTATATTTAGAGGCACAGAGTATGCTGAAAAACAGTTATTTTGACTCCATGTGGGTATCCAAAAAGCAGAACCTCAGATCTCACTGGCCCCTTCTGAAGGTATTGAAGGTCAGTGGTTTTAGAGAAATGTTCCTTAAAATACAAAAAATGCAAAGCCTTTCAGTCTGAAAGTGGTTAGTTCCAATTTTTTTTTTGCTTTGTCAAATTAAATGGACACTTAGACTGACAGCTCTGTTGGCTGGACAAATCTCCCAGTACCTTTGGCAGATCCCGGACTTGGCTTTCTCTGTGCAGTGCCTTGTTGTTTCTCTCTCTGCTGCCAGGACACACACAGGCACTCACACGTTCTCTGCCTGGCCACTTCTCACTCGCCCTCCCTGCATGTCTCTTTCCCCCAGATGGCCTTTCTTCAGCACTCCTACCTTAAACTTGCTCCTCTTTTTCACCTCCTTCTGCCAGCAAGATGTATGTTTGACAGGCAGGTGCTCTCCCTCTCCCCTGAGAAGAAATAAAGTCTTGCTGCTTGGGTACCATAAAGGCCACAGCAAAGAGACTTAGCTAGCTGCTGATCCCCTTCTCGCCTCCCCCTTCTTGGCTGCACTGAGTGTCCTTACCTCTAGAGGTATTTGAAATGCATATCCTGTGAGAGATCTTTCGGGGGGGGAGGGGGGTGCCATTGGCAGGCCAGACACTAGCTGATATTTGCATTCAAAGTATGTTTATTATTAGACCAATAATAGGCTCTACAGACAGAAACATGCTAAAAATTCTTGTAGTCATATAGTCCTCTCCAAAGAGGTTGATATCTAGTCCACAGGATCAATGAGGGCGTAATTTATTCACAGTGTTTGCAGATACATTGTGCCAAGTCTACCCGTCTCCTGAGTGCCCTCTGTTATTATTTCCCTGGTATAGAAGATAAAAGACAAGGGTGTACAAGGAATGTACGGTTTTAAGAGGGTTCCTATCTCTTTATTGTCTGAATTCTGATTCTCTTGGTGTGTTTTGCTTCCTATAGACATCAGCGGCACTGCCCGAGACTGCAGATTTTCCACCTGACCCAGCAGCCCCGCTAGCATCGGGCGGTCCGGGTGGGCTGGCAGTCCTGGGCAGGCTGCTCTCGCTGAGGATTTGGGCGGGGGGAGGGCAGAGAGCAACTGCTCTGTGAGCCTAAGGATTTGGGTGAGCCGCTAAAAGAAACGGAAAGGATTGTATATGATATACCTACTGGGAGTTGCCTTGCCAGCCACATCACGAAAATGCCTGTCTCCCTCCTGCGGAAGGGGGTGACACTGGCTGTGCTGGAAACTGCATCCAATGTGGGAGTGGGCCAGAATTTTAAAGAGATTGTGTGAGAAGGCAGTCAACTGGAGAAAACAAAATGAGTCCGTGAACTTAAGATTTTTGTAAGATTTCTGACAACTGCCAGCCCAAGATTCAGCATACTTGAGTGCATGCTTGATTATGGAAATTATGTAGAGATAACAGAAAAATCAGAAAAAATGTCATTTGAAATTTCATATGAACTTAGATCTGCAAGTTAACAACTTTGTCATGGGACTGGATGTAAAGCTTTGAATTACATAATTATTTTTCATTTCTGTGGTCTGTGTTGATGGTCATGAACATTAATTATACACTTCTAATGAAAAAATACACATTTTTCCAGGGTGCTAGAGGAAAGGAAGTGGTATCTGATCATTAAATGTCTTACAGGAAAAACTGGCATATCCAATAGACTGCAAATATCCTAGTTATAAGGTTTCCAGTGGACTGGCTAGAAGAGTAAGTGGGTAAAATAAATAGGACAGTGTAAAGGAATCTAGTTTTTCCCTTCTCTGGCCAATATTCTTGAAGCAGTTTCCATTTCAGAGATGCAATCTCACGTGTAAAACTCTCACTTTAGAGGTACATTACTTGATGGTCTAGACAGACTATATCCTGTGTCTGTAACTGGAATCAAAGCCACATTTTTTGCTATTGTGTATTTGGACACCACAGACATGCAAATTAATTACACTGAGTGCACCATTTATTTTTAAAAATGAATTAATTTCTTATGTGAATGCAGTGGCTAATCGATTACTATGAAAATGAAGAGAAAAAAAAAAAGAAAAAATCTTTAGGAACATTACCTCTTGCCTGTGTGGTAACACAGAAACATAACTATAATCTGGTAAACCTTATTACTAGCACCTCAATTCCTTTTCATTGGAAATATTGGCTCTGATGTTGACTTACACTGTATATGTATGTGCATCATTCATTATTCTTTTTATGTGTCCAGGCAAGCTGTCAGCTTGCTTTGGGGTGCAATGCAGAAATCTTCATCTCTGAAACCAAAAGTGTATGGCAGTTAATACTAGACATAATACCCTTAAATGCATTAGCTCGTGTGGAGTACTCATACCAACTAATGTCTGCTTGTTTGAGGTTTTAAAAATCTCCCTGATGAAGAAAATGTTCAGTCTCCTGTAATTTTATATGAGAAAGAAATAAACAAAATGAAATTCTGGAAGTGGGAAATTTATGAATTACTTTTTTTTTTTTTTTTTTTTAATTTACAGTGTCTCTATGTTGTATCCCTGACTACAGTGCAACTTGCAGTGTGTAATGTATTGCCATTCTGGCTGTATTGACATCAATGTGAACATTATTATTCCTCTATTACTTTTTGGCTTTGCTTGACAGTTTTCATTTTCAAAAACAGCATTTTGTGTTTTGCTCATTCTTAAACAGTATACCAGTTCTGAACTCCCCTGCTGTTGAGAAATGAAATGAAATATTGTGCTCCCTGGCTTCCATTATCATGTTCTTAGTTACCCATTTGGAGAGAAATTTTTGATATGTGAGGGTAGCAATACAACAATCAGAACGTTTTAGAACGTTTCAGAACGTTACAGGTGGGTTATATTTGTGTTATTAAAAGCTATGCCCGAGTCCTCTTCTGGCTTTTGTCCTTGTAGAAAGACTGGCCCTCCTCTAGAGACCATTTTTGCTTGAGAGACTGGAAAGAGACTCATAAAAAAATTGTTCTGAGTTTGGAAAGTGAGCAGAAAAGGAGTGCTCATTAATTTCAATTGCCTGCATTTTGAAGGTAAGAATATAACTTCAAAAGGGTAACAGAGAATGGGAAATGGGGATTAAGAGAATATAGGCTAAAAGTATCTATATATGATACCTAAATAAAGCAGTAGATAATAATAAACTTATAAATGCTACTAAATGCTAAGGATAAGTCCTAGCACACATATAACTCACTGAGAGATTAGTAAATAGCTGGGTTGAAGAAGCTGCCAAAGAAAGACTTCTTATCCATGAAAAAAGTCACAATTTCCTACCAGAAAGTAACTGATATAATGCAGGGCATCTGAGTGTGAATGAACTATCACATGTATGCTTATAAGACACTATTTAAATAATTGTATCTAATGGAATTACTTATCCCTGTTAAAATACATGTAAAAGTATTAATGTCCTAGTATTTTTAGTAACATTAAAAGAATGAGCGGAAATCATTACTCCAGTTTGTAAATGTCACTGTAGTACAACACGGTGATTGCAATAGAGTGTTACTCTCTGGATGACCAGAAGGGAACAACTGTGGCATGTCTGAACGGAAATATTTTTATTTGAAACAGAAGTATGTCCATGTTTTGACTGAATTCCTGGGGCTTGGATTTTCAAATGGTATAACCAATCGTTCCTAAGAAAATCACTTTCCAGTTAATAAATACTGATATTTGCAGAAATGGGTAACGTGAATGATTCATCTGGGGATCCATGCAGAGGCAGCCAAAGTGCTACTGAAATCCCCTCTCCATTTCCGTGGCTGTAGCTTAAAAAATAACTCCAAGCCTCTATACATGCTAAGAGTCCTTTTCACCTTGTTGTGGATAAAACTACTGCACACTTCCTACTGCAAGCATTAATAACTCCTTGAGAAATAGACCTCTGCTTTAATGAAACAATGAAAAGTGTTAATGATCAAAAAACCAGATGTGTGGCATTTTGCTTCTTTGAAATACTACACAGGCTGTTCAGGAGAGTTAAGTTACTTGGAATTAACTTTGTGAAGTGCTCTTTTTGCTTCCTGACACCATGTATTTGCAAAAATAGTCCCTGTTCTCCTTTTTATTTACTTACTTCCGGTGTGTCTTTTCCCTGACTGTAACCAAAAGTTAGCACTTTAAAAAAAACATTGCATGACTCTCACTCTGCCTGGAACTTCAGGAAACTTCCAAGAAGATGCCTTATAGCTGGGAGATGGCATTTGTTTCTAGTTACAAGTAGCCTTAGAACTGATTTTCTGTGACAGTGGCGTTTCTTTATCTTACCTTCTGTCTGAAAGGGACCATTTACAGTTTCAAAATAGTTCCTGGAATAAAAAAATTTCATCACTGAACTCAAGAGTGGAACTCAGGCTAAATGCACCCTTGGTCCCCAGCAGAAAGACGGGAGAGGGAAAGTCTTGCCACAGTAGGAACAAGACAAAGTTTTAGTGGGCTGTTTTCCAGCTGCTTCCAGCTTCCTGGGGATGCATTGGATAGACAGGGTACAAGTATAAACCAGTGCTGGTTTGAGACTAATTTACACTTGATATCAGGGTGGCTTCTGGCTGGAAAGCCTCATTTCATTAATGCACCAGAACTGAGAAACAGATTCCCTCCTCCCATTAGGATTTCAGAGCAGCAATGCAAGCTGAGCATTTCCTTTGGAGGGGGTCAGTCCAAACCCACAGACTGAGAACGGGGAGGAGTTCTCATTTGTTCTGGAAGGAAAAAAACAATTGACAAGAAAACATAGGGCAATGTAGACTATAATGGTTCCAGATAGTCTTAACTTTATGATGTCTTGACCACTTCCACATTTTTACTTTTCTCCAAGATAACAGACTGACAGAATTCCCAGTTCTCATTTTTATTTCTTTTTTTTTCTTTTTCTGACGTACATGTTCATTAGCCTTTTCCCAGAATACAGTTGTTGATTTCTCTTTCACCACAGTATTTTCAATTATTTTTTAATTCAGTCCAATGCTGACTACTGGCAATATGAATAATTTTTTTGCTGTTCCAGAAATTATAAATTCCAGAAAAATAGTCTTGAGTCTGTTCAGGAAAATAGAGTCAAATCTGCAAATACAGCATTTGGCCCCTGTTGTGGGACTGGACACTGGGCATCCTGCTGGAGACTTGTGGCAGCAGCTGTCTCTCAGTGATCTCCAAACAGCTGTGAAGCTGATACCTGAAGCAGTTTGCTTCACGCGTTTCTAGTTACTGCATCAATCCTGGGTTAAGGAAGGAGAGGAACAGGGGAGCAGAGGAAAAGCGAAGGCACTCACCACCCCTCCTCAGCACTCCCACATTTTGTACCCTACTGGCTGCACACAAATAAATGATGCAAAAAAAACCTTCAGAAGGGTTGAGCATCTCTCTTGCTACCTCACTCTTTTCTCCTAACCTCTACCCACACCATACATAAGGGTGCTTAATGATCAGGTCTGGGTCATGCACATGGTTTTTGTCCCACAGAACATGAATGGATTTGCAAAAAATTTTTCCACAAGACCAAACTAACCAAAAATTTTCCATCACAAATATTTTTAGATATATCTTTTAATTTAGTTTTATCTTTTCTGTTTAGTTTATTTTGTTTTTACTAATAGCACTAGTTATTTTCCTGAACAGGTATTAAAAGAGAGAGAGAGGTTAGGCAGAGCTTTTTTACAAAGAGGGAACTACCACAGTTTTTGAAAGTCAAATCAATGACCATCTTTCCTCAGAACTTGCTACCCCTTTCTTTCTCAGGTTCTGTTGGTCTCCTTGGGGATGGTAGTCCAAGAAAAGCACCTATATTTCTGCTACCTGGCCCTTACCCAAGCCCTAAAATGGAATAAACTTGAATTGGCAATGCTGGTACTGATTTCCTCTTTACAAATATTTTTGAAATTTTGCATAGTTTGCAATCAAATGTAGACTACTAAAACACTTAGCATTTCTATCCAGCTTCTATAAATAATTTATGTCGGTGCTTTTTCATGTCTGTTCAGTGGCCAATCTTTCATCAGAATGTTGTTTAATATGGGAAATAAATGTTTCCATCTTCCTTGTTTCCAATTAACTGTGTTTCTGTAGCTGCTATTTATTTTTGTAACCATAGTGATGAAATCTATTTACTGGCTGCAGTCATAATAATTCTAAACATGTATTTATGTTTATTTCATGTCCACAAACCTGAACATTATATTAACATAATTATAATATAAGGTGGAGGAATACATCCTTTAAATGCTCTTATATCTGTTTCCTTGTGATGCATCAATATTTTTAAGTCTGGGACACTTCAAGAAGTTATGGTGTGCTCTTTAGTATTTCTGCAGTAAATTTTGTGCAATACTGAAAAGAAATCTAAGATCTGCCTGAATTTTTTTGATATCTAGCTTTAGATAGCTTATAGAGACCAGTACAGACCCTGCTAGATGTGGTTGGCATGGCGTAGTTACTAAAGTACCTGAAGACCCATCCAGAGCATGTCTTGCTTCCTGCTTTTGTTTAATTTTTTGTGGCATCTAAAGAGCAGTGGTGAGACCCATACCAGCTCAGCCATGGAGGTCCCCCAAGGCAGAGGGCATAGCATCTGATAGCTCTTTGCCCTTGCCGTGATCGAAAGATTGGTTGATATTCGAAGGACCATAGGTACCTAATTGAAACGTAACGTGGTAGAAAGCACATACATCAAAAACTTGCTAGTACCTGTCTGGCAGTCTTAATATTGATGTCTTCTAACCTTTCATTAGATTTTAAACAAAGTAATGCAGGAGTAGCTATTATTGCTTAAGTGCCTAGAAGCCTTAATCCCTAATTATTAGTTTCTGCTAGTGCTCTACAAATACAGGGGCAGGGGGTGGGGGTGGGGGGGAAGGAACAAACACCAAACAAAAAACCCCTGTGTCCCATGACAGTTTTCAAATCAATTATACAAATTGTGATAGAGAAATATAGTGAGACGAGGAAGTAGAAGGCGGCTAATGTTCAGCAGTGCTCTTGGTGCATCAAGAACCAAGATAGGGTCAAAATTTTGTAGGCAGTGGATTCTTCATGAACTTCTGAGGAACACTTGAGTAACTGTCAAAGTTTGGAGAAAATGCTTCCCAATCACCAGACGCAATGCAGGAAGAGGCATGAAAGTGTTTATTGAACATGAAACATACTGAGCATGGAGTCTAGAAGCAACTTTGACAGACTTACCCTTTAATGGGTATGGAGTATTGAAAAGTGTTGGGACAGTAAGCATTATATTTTTGTGCAGGCAAATATTACCTGAGTATTTCTTTCTGTCATCTTGAATTTGAAGGACTTCTCCCATCACACCCAAAGCAGATGCAAAACTAAAATCTAAAGCTGCCTAAAAATTATTAAAATAAACTTTGTTTCATTTCCTTAGATACAGAAATGCCTATCTTGGTAGTTATTCACAGGCCCTCAGAGGAATTCTGCTTAGATATTGTAAAAATTAATATTACATAATATTAATATATAAAAATATGAATATACAGATCAATATAGAATATAATGACTATTGCAGAAAACACTTTACAATGAAATGTGGTAACCCCCATTTTGGGGGTTACTTAAGTGGAGTGGGGAAAGAACAGTTTTACCCCTACAACATTGTTAATTAGCCAGCTGAGTATAGGAGATAGTAGTTGTTCTGACAGAGTGATATTTTTCATAGATGAGGAAATGAAGCAAGGTTTATTGTAATTAGGAAAACAGCTCAGCTTGCATAAAAGGAAACAATGATTTCCAGGGAAAAATTTCAACTGTGTCTGAATCCTCTAGAGAAAAATTAATTAAAGGCATGAATACGCTCCACCCAGATGAGAGATTCTTTGATAGTTTCTTTAATGAGTGCAGCCTGAGGAGGAAGGTATATATGTAAACTGAATGTTTGATATCTGCCTTGTCAAGATGGCAAACGAGGTGGACAAAAGACATTTACAATACAATTCAGTGTAAGTTGATTTAAGCCTGGTTTTCTCTTACTCTTTTCACTTGGCTATTATAAATTGTTATAAATGTGTGTAGATATTCTCTGTACGGAAATGGGTTTTATTTGCATTTTGTGTTGACATGGGCTGAATTAAGTGTGATTCAAGGTGACTGGATCTCCAGCTACTTCGTTATGATTAGGCATTCCTAATTTGCAGGTCTGAGTATTCTGTGGATTTGTAGGCTCTTGGGGCACCTTCAGAGGTGCTTTACCTTCTGCAGCACATTCTCTAAAGTATGCAAAGGGAAGTTGCATGTTACCTATGTGGATAGCTGGCAGCACAGTTAGAGAGAGATGTGTCCTGTAGGGACATGTGGTAACCAAGAAGGGTCTTTGGCATGCAGCTAGTTATTGAAGTCTATGCTTAAATCCTAAGGGTCTTGGGGAAGCAAGTAACAAGAATACAAAGAGCTAATATACAGTTTCTGCTTGAGAGCTTCCAGATTGAGATTTAGACAATCTGAATTGCCCATTAAAAAAGGTTTCTAATAATTGGGTGCATTTCTAATTGGAGTATCAGCATTAGCAAGGTTAATAGTGTGCTAGCTAAACTGTGAGAAGGCTGAAGAAGTTTTCAATGTTTAATGAATGTCAACAGAAGCTGTATGAACAGCTGCATTAACTGTTATGAATTGGGGAAAACTGTGTCCATACCGGTGTCAGAAAAGGAAGCCATTGTCAGTCCATTTTCTTTTCTAGTGCATAGCTGTTCCCTGTAGCATAAATTATCTTGAAAAAGCATACCTAAGAATAAATTTCAAGCAGCAAGGTAATCAGAATTTCTCCAGAGTTATTGCACAGTCTCTTAGTTTCCCAATCAAGATGTGTTTTAAATGGTTTCTTTGCTTTATTTGCTGCATATGTTGTGATCTACAACACTCATGTACTTCTCGTGTTCCATACGGCACTGTGCCTCTCTCCCCAGGCACTTAATGCTCTGTCTTCTTTCCCCAGCAAACGCAACAGCAAAGTGCAGTAGCACAATGCTGCAGAAAGTGAAGCACTTTAGGATTCCCAGTTCTGTCCTGTTGGGATCCTGACCTTTCAGAGGTGGTATCCTAACAAATATTTCCCTTCCCCTGCTTTGCTCTTACATCTTCCCCAGTTAGGGATTACTTCAGCCACTATATGGGCAGCATTTATTCTAACATCAATTATTCCTCTGACATGTGTGTATCAGGGGAGTCATGATACAGGGATCGCACACAGTTTAATAATCCTCAGCTAGTCTGGTCTTTGGAGATGATCTGTTATACGCCAGGTTTAGCAGAGGTTACCTGAAAGAGTAGGGACTTTCTAAGCCTTTGATCAGATTCAATCACTGAAGCAGATACAAATGTGAAACCATCCTCCATCTTTTTAGTAGCATACTGTGCACACTTCAAAGTTTAGTTTAGCAACTTCAGTGTCACAGGGTTCATGAGCCCCACCTGGGAAGAAGCAGCTGACATCAATGACAGCACAGGGAATGAAAAAGCAGGAAGAAATGAGGGCAGGTTCCCCTAACCAAATGTCATCCAAGCCAGGAAATGTGTGGTGTTAGTGAAGGGTGGAGGAGCAGCTGGAAGTTGAACACAGGCCTGGGAAACTGGGAAGGACTGGTGCCCACCTACTCCAGGACCAACACAGGGACACAAATGGTGTTACCCTGAGGTTTTCCTGGACAGGGAAGGCTTGCTGGATGGCGCTGCTCCCACGTGAGCTGAGGAACTCATGGTCAGTAAGTTATCTCCTAATTCTGGCATACATGTGTAGTCTTACTGTCAGAGAGTAACTGCAATTTATGGCTTCCTTAGGGAAACAGTTACTGTCTTTGCTGCCTGAGCAGCTTAGTGAGTTGGCCCTGTTTCTTCTTCTTAGGGAGTACTGGGAGTCTGAACGCACGGTCCTTCCTCCCAGGCTGCTATTGTGAGGTAATGGCCGCACGTGGCTGCAGAGCTGAATTTGGAAATCGCATGAATATGATCTGTCTTTTCTGTTGGTGTTCATGCAGCTTTCCAAAGATGTTGTGAGGATGGTTCCTAAGAGAAAAAAGACTGTGGCATGTAAAAAATCAGGGTTAAGCTGCATGGCTGCAAAGTAAGTTTCTTTCCTATTCAAGGTTGTACTGAAGGGAATTGGCCTATTGAATGTTCCTACCTTTCTAATGTATTTTGCTAACTCTTCCTGACCACAGTATAATCCATTCTTGATACATCTCAGTGTATCACTATAAACATTAAAAGGAAAATTATTAAATGGAGTAAAACTCATCTGTCCAGGCATGGATTTTATTACAAGTATTTTCATTGTTGCATATGAAATTGTTATGACAAAATTTAACGGTTTTCAGAATTTAGCAGTTTTCAGTTTAATGGAATTCAGGAGGGGGTTGACTTCTTGATCTGAATATCACATTTCTTTTAATGGGGGTTGTATTCTAATGATGTTTCCAAATTCTTGTAGTGCTTCAAATATATAATCTTTGAGATTTTATTGTGCCATGATAAGGACAACCTGGACATGGCGAAAGCTAGCAGGTATCACCTATCTTCTCAAGTTTCTGAGCATACATTTTTGCTGCCACTTCTCTACCTCATGCATTCAGCCACTGGAATGTTTTTATGAAATGAAGGGAAGAGCCTAATGCCAGGCATGAGTTTTGAAACTGTCAGGATATAATAAAACTCATCACAAAAAATAAAAATCATGGCAATTTGTTTTAGGCATTTGCATGTGGCTCACTGGCTTTCTTCGAATTGTTTGAATTTGGTTGGTATCATTGTGTATTATCATGCAAATTTAATTGCATTTCAAGCTACTCACAGTATAGGGGGAGTATGGGAGCCACTTCATCCTGCCATGCCTCTGTTTTTTCTGGCTGTTTGGACTCCCTTATTTGAACAGGGAACTAAGGGTTCTTGGTGTAAGTCTTAGGCATGATTTGAAACCTTTTACCCTACTGAGAGGACAATAAAGCTGTACATGTCCATACAAAAATAATAGGTTGTGTTTTTTTTATTTTCCTCACATACTTTTCTAAAACAAGTTATAGGTAGATCATATGGGAATCAAAATAATGAAGACATGTACTTTCCATGTAGATATTTCGTGTGTAGAACTGCCATAGGTTTTATTGAAGCAGAGCAGAATTTGAAGCATTTATTAACTGTAATTTAAAAGGTCTTATGAGAGAATTTAAACATATTTTTTGAATGATGCATGCAGTTCCCTTCTCTTTATGTCCAACAACTAAAGCTATTTGGATAACATCTCCTTCTCTTGCTGCCTTGAAGTCAATCAAGTCTTCTTTGCAAGAGCCTATGAATATAAACCTCACAGCATGAATGTGACTTAGCTCAGTAGAAGGTGGCTGAGAAAGAAGATGGAAACCTTATGCAAAATCTTATTTTAGCTTGTGTTTCTTTTTTGGAGATGTTGAAATTGTGCTCTGGTAAATACTTTGAAGGACAATATCACAAATAAACTTTAAATTTTGCTAAGCTTTTCTTTATTTTTGGCAGTTGAGGCACACCATGGACTAAGTCTTCCTAAAAGAGAATGATTTTAAATCATAAAAATTCATGAAACTATTGGCAAAATAAATTAACTATTTTGGGAATTAAGATAGTCTGAAGAGAAATCATGTGGTTAACAATCATGAAAGAATTAGTAAGGAATTAAGTCTAAATTTCATTGGTATGATTTTTCTGTGTTTTGCTTTTGCAAGAGATTGTCATCTGAAGGGATTTTTATTTTCTTCCTTCTTTTATTTTTACATCTTGTTTTCAATTTTGTTTTTTTTAAAGATAATGCGGTGTATGGATATTAAAAGATAAAAATCATGACTAGTTAAGGGGATAAAAATTGGAGCGGAAAATCTTAACAGGTTATTAAACTCTTTAATCATTAATACATGCAACACTTGAAGATTGATATATACTGTTGTTTTGAAATGTAGAATTATAGCCACTCAGATTAGATGATTACTGAATTCTAGCTCAGAGTAACTTCTGTAAATGAACAGTTGAAGAATAGTGGTGGTTGGTTGAGCTAAACTACCTTTAATCTGAGCAGTGATTAAAGCTAACTGTATATTTAGTGGTATAATTGTGCATCATCTTTTTAATTTTTATTTCATTCACACAACCAAACAAGTATCTTCCAGTCATGTCCACAGAGGTTAATAGGAGAGTTTTCTTTCTTTTTTCTTTTTTTTTTTTTTTTTAAACTTTGTTGGAAATAAGACATTGCTCTTATTGATTCAATACTTACCTGTAGAACAGCTGCATAGAGTTTCACGGATGCATATAGATTTCTATTATTTGTGGGCTGCAACCAGTCAAGAATAGGCAAAGCAGGTTTGAAAGCATTTTACTGAGCCATTTTATAGTTTAAAAAAAATCACAAATGAAATGTTGCCTTCACAGCTACCACTAGAAACAAAATTTCTGTGACTGCAAAGAAAGAGGTAAAAGTTATATGGAGATTGAATTCTTCATACTATTCCATTCCTGCTCTGAAATCATTAAAGAACTTTAAATAGTAAGAAGTCTAGCTAGCAAAGAATTGTAGAGATATGCAGTGTCAGCCTAATAGGATCTGATCAGCCCTGGCAGGCATTCTGTGGTCCCTGGTGGAATCTGGAAGAACTAGTTTGTGAAGACTGAGAATAAGTCATCATTCCCCTTTATCAAAATGTAGCTCTTTCATCATCCTCTCCTCACTTCATACTTACAGTTTTGGATATGCAGCTAAAACCCATGCCTAACATGGCTTTGGATTCACAGTGGCATGAGAGAATGCATATTTGGGGGAACAAGTTTATCAGTCTATAGGAAGTTTTGACTGTAGCTATGCTGAGTTAACAAAGTAGGAGATGAGGAATGTCCAGAAAAATCCCTTGGGAAAAGTGTCTGATGGAAAAAACAAAGCAGCTCTGTCCTCAGGTGTTTAGCTATGGAACTTGAGTTGGTCTTTGCATGCCAAAAAAAGAAAAGTGTTCTATTCATTCCATGCACTCTACTGAAAAGTTAAACCACATACATTATTCTATCTTACAAATGACTAACTTTATTCTGGCATATGTTTAATCATTTAGGAAAGTGTCCTATTTGAGAAAGCCTGTAAGTACCCACTTAAACCAAAGTAGATGTTTAAGGACTTCCTTGAATAAGGGCCAGAGCACTTAAAATTAGGAGGTGCACATCTTTTTAGTGTAAAAACAAAACAAACCAAATGCTAACTAAAAATTAAAGCAGAGCTTCCTTCATTAATACTTGGTAATGAGCTCTACAGCCATGCAGACTCCAAAGGAGCAACTATTTCCTGTGAGAAATTCAAAGAGCTTTTCTGAACTTTATAAATGTTTAATTTTAAAAAAGATAACAAACTAATATGCCCTTATTCTGTGTAAGCATGTTTACAATAGGTATGAGAGCATGTGAGGCCTACCTTTGTGCTAGTGTTGCTCTGACTGGTTTTCTGGAAACTTTTCAAGGCATAACTCCTGGAGAGGCTGAAGTACTGAAACACATTCTTACACTATGTCCTTTATTTGCCAGTAGCTAAAAGGATAAAATTGTGGAAATATCTGATGGCCAGGGATGTTTCTGGTTTTATTCCTGTATTTATGTTTTGGAAAGATTATTGTTTCTGCTGAACTTGCTACCGAGAGAGAGAAGAAACTGAGATATCAGGTTAGCTAGGAAACTGGAGTTTTAGTTCTGAATTTAGAATACAGACTCTGTGAGGGAACTATATATATAGGTGAGGATTTTAAAGTGGCATAGGACAGACATGCACAGTCAAAACCAGCCCTAATATTCTACAGAGTTCATATTTGAGGTCCTTTGTGGAAAACCTCCAATTGTCTGCCCATGTTGGCAATATGGAATGTTCTTCTCTCTGCAGAAAACACGCTAAGTTAACAACTGTGTGTACTGAGAAGTAAAAGCACCTAAGTGCAACAATGAATTCTGGAAAGGCATGACTTAAACTTCAGCATCTATGTAATTAAAATGCTTCCTATATAGACTGAGTAGACCAGAAACTCTACAGACTGATGAGAAGAACTCTGATTCACCAGTATTTACTTTAGTCATGTGAAAACTCCCGCTGAGAAAAGGGGAATTTTGTTGGAGGTGTATGAACAGGGTGCCTATAATCTTAAAACAGAGTAAAACTCCAGGAAGCACTAGAAAAATATTTCAAACAACTGTTGTCCATCATTAATAAGACAAGTGAAAGCAGTTGAGTTCATTTTAGATATAAATCATCAAAAGCAAGAAGGAGATTCTTTAAACACAGTTATTAAAATAAAATGATAAATATTCATCGCTGTGGCCAAGACTGATCATCAGCAAATTATTCAGCTTCGCCAGACTACGCCCTATTTTTCTATAGATAAAAGCATATTTTGCCTACACTTGCAAGTTGAGAATTGAACATCAGGATCCTGATGAAGAAATTAATAAGAATATATATATACACTAAATTAATCACACTTTTTGTGTGATTCTCCCTTTAAGCATCAGTGATCCAGTCAAGACCGTTGGTTCCACAGGTATGCAAAGAAGAGCAATAACCTTATGAGAAACGGGAACTGCTGTCAACAAAATTATTTTCATGTTGAAAAGAATTATGTTGCTCCCAGTGCAGAGTTTTTTGTAGACTACAGTAAAATGCCATGTACGTTATGACTCATCTGGAGTGCCGTGTTCAGTTCTGGGCTCCCCAGAACAGTAAAGACATGGACTTAATGAATCGAGCCTAGCAAAGAGTCACAATGATTAAGGGAGTGGAGCATCTTTCTTAAGGGGACAAGCTGTGAGAGCTGCGAGTGTTCAGACTGCAGCAGAGAAGGCTCAAGGGGATATTATGCATGTATATAAACACTTAGTGGTAGGGAATGAGGATGAGCGAGTCAGACTTCTCAGTATAGCCATAGGCAGAACAAGAGGCAATGGCCACAAATTAAAGCACATTAAATTCCTTCTGAACACAAACAAACACCTTTTTACTGTGAGGGTGGACAAACACTGGAAGAGGTTGCCCAGAGAGATTGTGGAGTCTGCATTCATGGAGATATTCAAAAACAAAGTGGACATGGCCCTGGGCAACCTGGTCTGGCTGACCCTGCTTGAGCAGGGTGGTGGGACAAGATGACCTCCAGAGGTGCCTTTCAACCTCAACCCTTCTGTGATTCTGTGAAAGAAAGGAAGAAAAACTGAAAAGCCTTCAAAAGAGGCTAATAAGTTTACTAATACCAATTCAAAAGAAAATGGATGATAGGTATAAAGCAAAACTGCATTATCTACATGAAATCTAGGTGAAGATTTTTAATAGCATGTTCCTGAATTAGTGCCCTGATGTTTCAGAAGGGCTGTGTCATTTAGACTTCAGTAAGAGTTTCTGTGCATCCAAGGACATGTAATATGAATTAATACGAATGCAAAGCTATGAGTGAAACCATAAGGTTTTGATTTTGTGATCTGTACATTTGAAGACACTATGAATCAGTTAATAAATTCTTTCGGTATTCCAATGTCCAATTCAATTGCTGTTCAATCTTCAGATTTAGCCTTTTTTTTTATGATTATATTGATTTGTCCATTGAGGGGGATCAGTGGGGAGATCAGTTTAGCCATAAAAATAGCAGACTGGAAATAATAAATATCTACAGTTGAGACTTTGAACCTGGATGGAAGTTTGGAAGAAAAGGGAATAAAGACGGTTAGTATTTAGTCAGAACTCATATATACTAAAGGTACAAACTGACAAGTGTATTATATCCATAAATTTAGATATACAAAGGTCAAACTTTGTATGGATGACAATAGGAAAATCTTCAAGACAGCAATATTAACACAGCATTTTCTTTAAAAAAATAATTGCTGCTATCAGCTCCCAAGCCTGTGTCTGGCCCACAGGAAGTCTGTTCAACAATACAAGCAACATCAAAAGGTGCCATCTCTGCATTTTCCATCACTTCATGGCTTGTAGCCAGGAGTAATAAGGCACAGCTACAGCAGAAACCAAAATAATAGTCCAAACAGTTGGATATAATAGCAGTGATGGAACCATAAGGGCATCTAAAATCAAACATAAGTGGGAGGGGACCAAAATAGAGCACTGCAGTTCTGTAACCCAGCAAACTAGCTCTCGACTGTAAATTGGGGAGACACAAGTCTTAACTATGGCAATAAAAAGATTATTGGCTTATGAATGTGGTTCCTGCATCCATCTGGTTTGAGATAGAATTTTTGGCTGTAAGAGGTGCATTGTACTTTCCAGTTTTCACCTTATAAATCTGTTTGTCCATAGAGTTCTTGGATGAGGTTCCTGGATTCATCTAATACTGTATAAGTGGCCATTTTATATAAGCCCTTATTTTTTAAATTCAAGTGAGATGAATAACAAATGTTCTGTCCATGTTTACAAGCTATCTAATGGCAATAGTTTAAGTAAATACTGCTTAGGATAAATAATATTATACTAGGAAGACAGCAGGAATAATGAAAAATGCAGTTAAGAAAGAGCTATTGAAATTAACTGGTTAAACACTGCCAAATTGGTTGGAGTATCATAAAAATAGCCAATGCTATTTTAAATATTAATTTAGAGGAGTCTTTCATCCCAACAAAACTCTCCCCAGAAACAGCAGAATCAGTAATTCACCAGGAGACTCACAGACTGTTACAATTGTGAAACAAGGGACTAGACCACCGTAAGTCTTAGGGGAACTCAGCTTTGAATGATATAAAGCAAAATTCCACAACTGTCTTGTCATACAGATATGACTAACTTCTGAGCAGTGCAGAAACTTGGATAATAAAGGCTTAGATACTAAAATACAATATAGTCCAATAGAAAATAAGATAGATCATCTGATAGGAATGCTAGAGGATTAATCAAGTAATAAACAATAAAATTTAACTTCAATTGTGAGAAAAATTTAACTGCACCTTATAAAGTAGTTATCATTATCAAGATGTGATAGCCATGATGTTATTCACCAGCTATTAACTTAAATAAGGTCAGCATCCTCTGAAACCCACAGGAATTTTATGCTCAATTTAAATACATGTTTTACTTCTGTGTTGGGGAGGAGGGAGAGAGGGACTCTCAGAGCACATGTCTTCTGAGATTGGAAAGGGTAGAACTAGTAAAACTGGGGAGGGAAATTGAGAGGTGAAATTAAGAAAAATATCTTCCTCTCCCTTCTCCTCTATCCTATCTCTCTACAGAAACCACTTTGTCTCATTCATAAAACTATATACTGTGCTATATGTTTGAGCAAGACTTTTCTTTTCCCAAAGATTTTGGAGAAAAAAAGACTTGTGTGTTTGAGTTTATGCATTATGTCTCCTTGTAGTTAATATTAGTCTTGCCATGAAGGGAGTGATTTTCATGCACATGTGTGTCTGTTGAACTGTCTGGCACCAATTTCTTTTGATCAAACAGAACATTAAGTGGCCATGGACCTTCAATTTGAATTTACATTTTTCAGTCTTTTGGAAAGACTTACAATTTCTTTATGTTGTCTTTGCTGTTCAGAAGTAAACCTCACATGCCTGGTAAGTATGGCAGATCTGTCTGTTAGCTAATTAAAGCTCAGTAAGCCTGCTACATATCTGTTGTTATGCACAATTTTCAACAAGTGTACTCTGCCACCTCTGATGAGATACTGAATTATAATTTGAAATTATTAGGATTCAAAGCTAAAGCTATCAGGAAAGATAGACAGACAGAGGATTGAAGCATTTCATTGAAATCTAGCAATCTTGATGGGTAGGCATGGTCCTAGCACTGCTCCTCATCAGTTTCAATAGCAATTTACCAGGAAATTGTAGTATATACTGGGACTTGCCTAGGCATTTTCCCTGATATATGCAGATTAGGAACCCTGAATCCTGAGATGTACTGGCTTTATCCATCTTTGTACAAAGGATAGCTTTCCTAACTTTCCTAACTCGCTAAAGAAGCAACCAAACTTGAAATACAGTATCTTATGTGATCCCAAAGCTGAGTGAAGCTCAGCTTGCTGTTCCGCAAGTCCAATTCTAGGAGTAGGTATTGCATAGAGGTATGCATTTGTACGGCTCCCTATATAAATGCAGTTGATAGCAAATTTATATTACCCTGTTAATTCCTCCTCTTGATGCTAATACAGATTTCCTCAGAGAGAGAGAGATCCAGATCTCCAAACCCAGGAGATTATTGTTCAGTTAAGGAAAAAACCTCTCATGTTCTATGTGGTCTCTCTAACTCAATATAAATTGTCATTGTCTGAAAGCTTGGGAATGCTGAATATTCTGTTGCATGTTTTTATAGCCATCCATCATTAACCTTTGTCTTTTGTAGAGCTGAGATGATCTGAGAGATGTTGTACTTTGCTAAACCTGCATTTTTCTTTTCCATTATATGGAAGTAGAACATCTGGTATGTGCTGGGACAGTATTTCAAACATCATCTCCTGCTGAGCTGTGCACAGTAATTAATTACATGCCAACAGATGAACAAAGTATTTCTTCAATTACTATTGTTATTTGCCCTAGCTGTACTAAAGTAAATATCTTTGCTGCCATTCCTAGGAGAGTGGTCTAAATAGCCTGTGTTCTGATTCTCATTATACATTAGTATAATCATGCAGAAAAAAAGTATTTTACAAAAGCACACTTCTTGATATTTTTTACTAGAATTGTCTCATTTCATTTGTTTATAGTGACCTCAGAGCCTGTGCATATTACGAATTTCTACACAGCGTATAGTCTATTCTACTGAAGGGAAGGAAGGATGGCCCATTGATGATAGTGCCAGTAAAGGGCTCAGGAGATCTGTGTTCAATGACGTTCTCCATCAGTTTCCTTCCTGTATAGTCTTGGCAAGTCTGTTAGATTACAAGGCTATTTCAGTGCTGAAATGCTTTCTGATAATCTGGCTTTTAGATTATCAATTTCCCATCTGTTATATGAAGATAACAATACTGGATTTACAATTATGGGGATATTTGAACTAAACATTAAATTGCAGAAGGGAATAAAGCAGTTCTTAGGTGGCTACTCAGACCTCAGCTTCATATACTTTATTCCATCCTGTCTGTTTTGAAATGGAAAAAGCTAATCTCTTTGAGGCTTTAAAATGGGGTGTCTGTATGTGCCCTGCCTAAGTGATGCCCAGGAGTCATTTGGGAGAGTGCTAGGTGCCATAGGCCAAAAGCCAGTGACTGCTTTTGTAGTTTAAGTACGCAATCCCATTACCAGTGCCTAGGAATATGCCCTGGCATGGTTTAATTTCCTAGTATAGGTGTAGCCTTTCCCCACTCTGGGTTTTTGTACGATTAGAGGATGTCAGATAGAGGTACAGCGTAATGAGGACTCTCAGGGTTGAAAGGATGTTCCTTTTCCTGGGATAGAACAAACGTTCCTTGGGAAAATCTGCATAACATTCACCAATTTTTAGAAGCTCAACTTCTGTTAAGGAGGTGTTGTCAATTCCAGCATGTCCCAATGAGCTGTATCAAATGCAAACCCAGGGGTCAAGGGCTGCTCACCCATTTTCGTAGGAGCTGATAAAAAATCTTCAGTGTTTTCACTGGTTTCCCCTTTGTCCTGGTTTCAGCTGGGATAGAGTTAACTGTCTTCCTGGTAGCTGGTACAGTGCTATGTTTTGAGTTCAGTATGTGAAGAATGTTGATAACACTGATGTTTTCAGTTGTTGCTCAGCAGTGTTTAGACTACAGTCAAGGATTTTTCAGCTTCTCATGCCCAGCCAGGGCACCTGACCCAAACTGGCCAATGGTGTATTCCATACCATGGGACGTCCCATCTAGTGTATAAACTGGGGGGAGTGGGGGCGGGGAATCGCCGCTGGGGGGCTGGCTGGGTGTCGGTCGGCGGGTGGTGAGCAATTGCCCTGCGCATCATTTGTACAGTTCAATCCTTTTATTACTACTGTTGTCATTTTATTAGTGTTATCATTATCATTATTAGTTTCTTCTTTTCTGTTCTATTAAACCGTTCTTATCTCAACCCAGGAGTTTTACTTCTTTTCCTGATTTTCTCCCCCATCCCACTGGATGGGGGGGGAGTGAGTGAGCGGCTGCGTGGTGCTTAGTTGCTGGCTGGGGTTAAACCACGACACCCTTCCTTAGTTTGTTTGAACCCCAGCCCTCCTATTCTCTTGCAGGATCATGCAAAAAAGACGTCACAGCAATGCTCATGACTAGGTGACTCTTCACCTAGGGGTCATTGTTTACTCAGTTTTGCCTTGAAGTGTGTGAATGAAGCTCATCAATAAGAAAGTCAGCAGATTTCCATGTGAACCGGATTCAGATGGACTTGCACAGCTGTAACCACTATTGTGTGTATTTCCATTCTTAGCTCCACAGCGTAATTGCCTACAAAGTCTTTTAGGAAAAAGATGCTCAGCCAAGAGCTTTTAACAAGTGCCAGTTCTATTTTTACAGTTTGTGTCACGATCCCATGTCTGAAAACCACATTTTACAACACCGGGGAGACAACCTGGAGGTGACTGCCCTGTTAATGCAATGTTTCAGCAAAGAGTACAAACACAACCAGGACAGGTGGAGAAGGAATGTAGAGCCTATTCTTTCCCATAGCACCTGTTTGTGAGCTTAGCCTCTATGAAAGCTGGTCTATGCCAGACTGGGGGATAATCTGTTCCCTTTTCTTGGAGATTGCTCTTTATTGTAGAGATATCCGGCTGGGGTACTAAGTTGCTGCACAAGCCATTCAGAAGCGGGCTGCCTTACTTTCCCAGCAGAAGTACTGACTCTTGTATAAGTCACCTGCAGATCCAACATGGTTGTTTCCTTCTCTCTCACAGGTACAGGAATCGCTGGAGGCATGATGGTAAAAGAATCACAAAGCTGGCAACAATCTAGAACTGTTTTAATAAGGGAATTATTCATCAGCACAATGATTCATGCTCACCAGTTTTCCAGAGAAGATGGTCACAGCATTTTTTTTTCCACTGGGAGGAGGGAGACAAGGGGCAGACAGGCAAGGCTGATTCCCAAGACTTGGCTCCACACTCCAGAGAAATGGATGTGAATTTTCTCATCTTTCCTTCAATATTTTCTCAGCTCCTGGATGTGTGGGAGGAAAAGGAAGTTATTCAGAATCAATTATGACTTTCCACTACGTTGTTGCATTTTGGATTACTGTTTTTCTTATGTCTACAGCCCATTGTCTTTTGTATGAATTGATTCCTACCTCCCCATTCTGTTGTCTCAATCACAATTGTGTGAAACCAGTTTCAAGGTAACTGAAATTACCTGTAAAGAGAGTACTTGGGTATGCTTTTCAAGCCTGATTAAAAATCCCTTTAAATGCATAGAAAGATTTCCAAAGATTAAAGCGGCCTTTGGTTTGGGCCTGTGGTATCAAAATCATATTTGGGAAATCTCTGGGTATTAAGCTCTGATATCCATTCAGGAGCCATATTGTATGACTAATAAGAGCCAGCCTTACTCAGAAAATTTAGGAAAGAGCAAACGAGAATTGTGACCATGCTTGGGTAGAGGAAAAATACACACATAAATTTTAAAATCCCAGTTTGAATTTAGTGTAGTTTCTTGGGGATGCTCCAGAAACAATGTCCTGATGGTTCCTCATATTTTTAAAGCTTTTAATCTTCTCACATTATTGATATTGAGGGAATTCCCCCAACCCCTAAACTCAGTACATAACAAGAAAGATGTGTCCTGTTAATTAAGTTAGATTGTTGAAAGTATTACTTATTTTATATAACTTGTTTCAAGCTCTTTACTTAAAGAAATAGGACTTTTTTTTTACAGAATGGAAAATTAAATGTTTATTAATCTTTTCCAGTTGTGTAAGAGTAAATAGAAAGGCCACAATTTAACCTATGTTTAACATTTAAAAAAGAATCTTACTGCAGATAAATGTATGCTCTGAAGCTGACCATTAAATGATCCATTTTCTAGGTGTGTGGCCTTATTAAGTTTGGAAATTCATATACAGCTCACACATACGTGCCTCTGTTTCTAGTAGTGAGGGTATTTTGATATGTACAAAACACCACAGCCTGGAACTGACATCATTCTTTGGCAGACATGTGAATATTTTGTATTGTAATTGCTGGCTTGCTTGTCAGTACACTCCCGCTGTCTATTAAACAGAACGATATACTTGTGCTCAGGCTGTTTTGCGAATCCTTTCTGTTGGCTAAGCAAATAAAGGTTTCCTCACCAGCTAAAGGGCTTAGTTTATGTGTACAGTTTGCTTATGCACAAGACAGAGGTGGCTAGGTCTCTGTATTTAAGCTGGAAAAACCTCTCTAAAAGTTAAATGAACATTCACTTGAACATTATATTTTTACTTCCTCATTTAAGTGCTTTCAGTGAACATTCCCAGTGAACTGTTTCTCAAGCTAGGGCCTACTGGGGGTCATAAACAGGGTCAAAAATACCCTCTACAGCTATAACTCTTCCTCTATAGCTAAATTTGAGGGGGGAGCGGGGTGTCCCAGACACTTTCTGTTGTAAAATAAGACCATAAACATGGAAAAATGTTGACAATCATAGCTGCAGTGGGCAAAGGTTTTTGCAGGAATATTAAAACATTTTCATTTCAATATTTAGAAAAAATTTAGATAAAATGAGTTTTTATTCCTACAAATGAACAGAAATCTCAGCCTTATCCTAGAGTTTACTTCTTAATAGAAAGAGCTGCAAAAGTACTCCATAAAAAGGATGAACAGTACTTGCATTTTGTGCTATGATTGCTATACATATTATTGAGCCAGATTAATAGATTCATGGCTTATGAGCAGCTTAACTGAAAAAAGCTGAATCTTTTCAGTGATTAGAAACAAACTAATTTTGCTGGAGAAATAATTTTCTTTAATTCACTCAGATTCACTCAGCATTGATGTAGACATGTAGATCACTGTGAAAATATTGTTGATGGATGCATTAATTCTTGTTTACCTAGAATTCCCTCAAACCATCTTGTAATTTGATACAAATACTTCTCTGGTTTCTGGAAACTGCTGTTTACTGGTAAAATATGTCGGCACTGAAGCGTTCACTGGAATTTTCCCAGTTGTGCAAACCAAAATACAACTAATAAGCAATATCACATGTAGAAAATAATATTTCTGGACATATAATAGTCACAAGAAATACTCTCCCCACCCCCAAAAAAGAGTAGCTTGATATTGAGTGCAAATTAAAGTCCTAAGTATCTTAAATTGTTTGACACTTTATTTCCTATCTTCAGCAAAAAGCAAAAATGCAATTAAGAGGCTTATAAAGTTAGTACCACTGGCAAAGAGCAAGCTTTCAGTATCAAATAGGGAAATAGTATCAAACAGGTAAGAGAACACTTAAAAAAATGTGATTTAAAGTTGATTGAGCCTTATAATCTTCCTCTTGAGAATTTACAGGCACGGTAGCTGATGTCTCCAATCCTATTTTTGTGGAGAATAGCGGAGGTACTGAAAAACAGGAAGAGGACAAGTCTAACAGTTGATGGAGAATCTTCTTATTAAAAGTGCAAGTAGGATGAAACTGGGAGAGGCTGCTAGCACACTGGATGACATAACAGAGCTCAAAATGACCCTTAAAAAATTCAGGCAATGTCCTGGAGAAGAAAAGGCTGTTCTTCATTAGAAATAAATAAATAAAACATTCTATGCAGAGACAGAAATAATCAGCAAGTTGCCTGATGCTTTTGTGGCCAAGTAGTATTTCTACAGAAAGAATCTGGAAGTTGTAGTGAATCATTAGCTTATCTTCAAAAAGGGTGTCATGTTGTTGCAAAGAGGTAAACTGGGTTGAGGTGTGAACAACAAAAGGCGTGCATGTCATACAATATAGTAGAGTCCTGAAGGCTGGGACACCAAAAAGTTGTCGTGCAAACCATTACCTTTCACTGAAGCAGAAGCAGCTTTATCTAAGGTCACATAGTTGGAAGTCTGTAAACTCAAATTAAAGAAATTAAGGTTGCTCCAAAACTGCTGCCTGAGGTAAATTAAACCTTTTACTTTTGTCCCAGGATCCTATGACATGGAAAACAGACTGTCATCTTGTTCCTCACAGCACTCTTTGAAAACTGGTGTCCTGTTTCTTCTCAGTCTCTGTCTCTTTAGACAAAATAACCCCAATTTCTTCCATTTTCTCTTGCAGGCCATATTCTGTGACTCTTCTTGTAAATCTTCTAATTCCTGTTGGTCCCCAAGTTTCTTGCAATACAGCACCTGTCACCCCCAAACTGATTACTGTTTTCCAATGTAAGCATTTCAATGCTAAGCAGAGAGAAAGTCTTAGGGAGGTACCCAATTGTATCTGATTATGTGCCAAAATCTGAGTGGAAAGGAGTCACGAGTTCTCGAGCTATTGATATTAGTTTTGGGAGGTGACCCTGATAACTCAATGTGATATAACAAAAATCACTTCAAAATGCTGAAGGTGCCGATATTTTTTTTTTCTTCCCCCAAACCATTCTTTCTTTCAAAACATAAGTCCTGGAGGCAAATTCCAAGGTTTCTCAGAAGACCGAGAAATGTGCTTTGGTGCTTCCCACATCCATTGACTTTATTTTGTTTTCTTCAGAGTTCACTTACAATGCAGGCTAGAAAAATTCTCCAAGCTGTTATCTAGAGGGAGCTCTTGCCTTTGAATGGAAGCTATGTGTTCTGTCATAGTAAAGTATATAAATCCTCAGCTCATATGTGGAATGATCAGGTGAAACTTCCCTGACCACACTGTGATCCAGCTGCACCAGTGAGGGCAGGCTGTATGAACCAGAGGAGTGCTGCTTGATTGTAGTTGTGCTCTCAGGCAGCTTGCTGTCAATTTTACAACAGCTGTCAGCTCTCAGCTCCACAGGGTGATCATGCGCAGAAGCTTAAAACATGTTGCTGTTATTAAAATGGTAAGAGCCAGAGTTACATTATAATGTTGAAGGATTCTACATGTGTCTTACAGTGAGCTCCTACAGTTTCATGAAATCAAAGATTTCTTCACTAAAACAATTTCTGAGATAAAATTTTAGCTAAGTTTTCCTGAGTTGAAATCAGTATTATATATCTAAGAATGTTTTCCATTAAAAAAAAAAAAAAAAGAAGCAGATCATTTGGCAGGTTCTTTCTTTTTTAGTTGAACTAAAACAGTTCTTGATGGCCAAGTTGAGATGTGCCTGTCAGCCTGGACCAAATAAGAATATGTTGTTCAGATTCTAACAATGGAAATGTTCAATTATCAGTTGAAAAACTTCATCTTCCAAGTTGATTTGAAGGGACATTTTATTTATTTTAGTAAGGTGAGACCCTGTGCTGTCTCATCGGCCCCATGCTACTGTCTCTGTGTCTGGACAGACTGGATCAGACTAGATTTCAAAATACATATGAGCAGAGCCATCACCAGTTCTGGGATTTCTCATTTTGGACAGTCTTTAGGCCCAGTCAGGCTCCACTCCAGTCTATCAACTTTTTCTTCATATTCATAAAGGCAAAACATTTCCTACGCTGCTGAGTGATAGCTAATACTCTGGGCTTTTCACACTACCTCCACAGCTGGTGCCCGTGCCACCATGCCTTTGGTCTTGTGGAGGACAGCAAGGCCAGAGCTGCACCGTTTCTCAGGGACACAGAGTCTTCCATGAACTTTCCAGGATGACAGTGTTTGAAAAAAGAAAACTCTTACACATGCTTTATCTTTCCTGGAACAAATTCCTGAACAAAGGGCAAATGGAGCGTGTGCCACCAAGGCTGGTGGCCCACACAGAGCCAGCCTGGGCTGCAGGGCTCCTGGGGCTGCACAGGGCTGCAGCCATCCTCTTGGACACCTCCTTCTGGTTGGAGAGGTCCTGGCCTGTGCCAGCCAAAAGGGACTCCATCCCAAGGTCAAGGATAGTCACATTGCCCTGAAGTCACGTTGTCCTTCATGGGAAGGAAGCTCCAGTGCCATATTTCTACAGAGACAGTGCTTGCCAGGTTTATTGGCTCCATCCTGCACCCTTGCCTGGCCAAACAAGAGGGAAAAGACCATTTCTGGCCCACAAAATTGATCTTGGACAAGATCTGGATCACATCAAGAGCAAAACAAATAGGATGAGTTCTCACTCTGGTTTAAATAACTGGGTATGTTTCCGTTTGCAGCCAGGATCTCTAAAATGTTCCCCGGGCATTAAAGCTTATGGTAAATAGCAAGCCCTGCCTTTGCAATGCCTTCAGGCCTTTCCCAGGGTCTCGGTGGGGGAGTGGAATACAAATGTATGTGCCATTAGTAAATCTTTCCAGTGTCGACTGTGGGGTTCATCATGGTAATTGTCTCCCTTCTTCTCCCCCTTCACATTCAATACTCCATGGTGTACTGTTATGTAAATGCTATGCAGCTCTTCCAAGATTTGTGCAGCTGGGGGCTGAGTGATACTGCGTTTGATCTTAGTCTGCCTGCCAGTTGTCCACTGCTTCATACAGTCTCAGCTGTTCACATCTGTGATTGATACTGTCTTTGTAGATATAATGCACAATACTGGTTGTACGTGCATTCTGTGTAACTTTGGGATTTCAGTCACATTACCATATTTCCGTATTGTTTGTAGTTAACTAAATAATAATATAGATGACAGAATTGACAACTAGGTACTGGGCCCAAATTGCTTCTTCCTATGGTTTCTATTAGCTAGACTGGATTTGGTTTCTCTGTGCTAATGATTCTGTGTCAAGTAACAGACCATTACATTTTTTTTTAAGATTTTTAATTGAACTGTAATGATTAGGTGATATTCTGAAAAATGTGCCTAATTTTACTCACCCATATGATTTTCTCGTTTCCCTGAGGGGACTACCTTGCAAAAAGTTAGGTGTGCTGGCATGCAGGCAGATGAATCATGGCTAGGTGGTTGAGAATCCTCTAATCTGAAGATGTTTTATTATTTATTTACCAGGAGAACTCAAAGTCTATGCTTTTAGAAAATAATATTTTTGAAACTTGAATCATTAGATTTCCTTTTTTATTCTGAACTTTGATAGAAAAACAAGCTTCAGATTTTAATGTTAGCCAACAAATTTCAGCCCGTTTTATGTATAAAATTTTATTGTATTGAGCTAAGAAGAATATAGAAACAACATGAATCAACTGTACAGCCAATATACAGGTGTCTTATCTCTTTAAGTTGAGGAAAATTTTAGAATAGAACTTGTTCCAATGACTTACATTTTTGATGTAGATTTGACCATTTTCTGTTTAGTTCTCATTATTTTTTTCAGCTTTTGATAGCTTGTGTAAACCAGAACAGTTCTTATTATCAACATGATTTTAAGAAGGAGTTTCTCTAGGTTTCTTTTTTTAAAAAAAGGAAAAGTACCTACTGATATAATCTCATCATTACTGCATTCTCAGTGACACTCACATTCACCTTCATGTCTGTAAAATCCATTTTTTCCCATATTACAGTCAAAACTTCTTAATGGTACGTGAACAATACAATTCAGGCTGTACTGACAGCTGCTTGTGATAGATGTGAAAGTATGTGGTAATGTGATGCTTGTCATATAAACTAAAGCTATCTTAGAGCAGTTGAGAATTTGCATCCGCTTTAGTAGAAAATATTTATGGTATTTTAGACAAGCATACCATGAAGGACAACAGCTTCTGGTTTTGTGGCAGGATTAACTATTGGAAAGCATGATCAGCTGTAGAAAGTCAAAATGCAGAAGATGTAGGCTCAGAAAGGAAATGTGTTATAAATATGAGCCATTTCCTTCCATAGCTTTGTATGGTATGGATGTGTGTAAGACCAGGTGCATTGTGAATGGAAGAATCTGGGCAGCCATTTCTTTACTACCACGTGCCTAGGGGTTTGTACCACAGTGGGTAGGTTAATGAGGGCAAGGGCTAAAGTTCTTCTGCCCACATGTGTTCATTTGAACCATACTTATGCACCACTTCCTTTCCTTACAGTGTCTATGTCTGTAAAGTCATGTAATACGACCTTCGCCCTGGAGAAAAGAATGACACTGTCAATTGCCTGAAATGCACTTTATCAAGATTGCTGTGATGCTCTTTGTGAGGGTGCAGGGTGAGGATGCAGGGTAAGCATGCCTTTCCTCAGCTTGAAGTCAGTTCAGCTGAGCATGCTTTTCCTCTTTGCTTGCTATAGAAACACCTTTCCTTTTGGTGTTGCCCATCTGAGGACAAAATCTATGGCTGTCCTCTTGGCTCACCAGTTCCAGTCAGTCAACAGTATCTTCTTTCTTCTTTGGGGAAACAAAGTTGGAAAGGGTACTCCAAAATCAACTACTTTCTTTGTATTGTTCCCTTCCCAGCTGTTGTGAACTAGCTGGGTTCCAAGCTGCATGGAAGTCACTAGTAAGCAATTTCATTTCTGAGTGAGTTTTAGTGTCTTATTTTCTCTCCCTGAACATTTCTGTAGAAAGACAGAATTCTGCTGCACAATTATTGAGCTGCAGGGATCCTGGCTCTTTTGCAATTCCTAATACTATTGTGATATTAAGTGGCAAGTAGGTTCCAGATGCTGGGGGATTTGTTTCCCATTGACTGTTTTTTGGAGAATATGTGTGGTCAAAACACCAGTCAACAGAATTATTGTTCAGTATATGTGGTGATCAGCCACTTGCAGAGGCTGTAAGTCCTATTTAGTCCTATTTATTGGGGACAAAGAAAGGCCTAAGCCAAAATAATATTTAAGTGCTGAAAATAGGAGTGTGCATGGACTTCAGTATTGTGGAAGATTTGACTGGCCCTCTGCAAAACAATGCTTGTTGCTCAGAAACCACTTAGAATATCTAAGGGTTGCGTTTACTCAGGGTCCTGGTGTGCTGCTTCTATAACTTCAGCCTATCTCACTTGAAGTGCTGCATCAACTTCATACCTGGGTATTCACTGATAAAGATGTTTTGTAGATTTTAAAATGGAAAAGGAAATTGAAATATTTTTAACAGTGGATTACTTTCATGTTCTCTCAATTACACAGACACAATCCTGACATGTCTCTTATGTTCATAAATGACCTATCTATTTGAAGTCTTTGGGGTTATGGAAAAGAAATATGATTGTATGATACTGTTAAACACAATAAAACTGGCTAATGAAGTAAGTGGAAAATGTGATATATATTCTGATCCCAGCTTTCAGAAATAGCTCTGTCATCATCTACCATGCAAACTCAATGTCTGATGTCTCTTTTTTCTTGCTAGAAACAAGGTGGCTTGCTAAAGAAGGTTGCCACTCAGCAGTTTTGGATAATTTATTTCTCCCCTCACTGTTGAGGGTAAACCATTTAATTGTTATATGTGTGAGGCAAAAGGCAGAAAAGTTCAGAATACTGCCTATTGCTTTACATGATTGCTGACTGGGTTTAGTCTTGGATGATGATGTTCGACAGTAAAAGGAAGTGCCCTTACTAAGACTTAAAGAACACTCTGCTAAAATAGCCGTAACAGTATGGCATCTTTATGCCCTCCAGAAGTGCATTATGCAATGCAAATTAACAGTTCCTTTCTCTTTCTGCTCCAGGAGGAAGAATTACACATGCAAGCACAGGCTTTGTTTGCACAGAAGGGATATTGCAGTCCTGCACACACTGGGCTATGTTATGTTGCAATGAATGCTGGCAGACCTTTTGCTTCAGAGGACAGGGAGGTTTTTAGAGGCATTGGCAATTTCTTTCTGCAATTTCAGATCAGCTATTGAAGACACCCTGTCTCCTGCAGAGGTCTGCTACATTGTGTTGTTGTTCCTAGGAAACCTGGCCTTAGCGGAAGATCAAACTTTATGGAAAGAGATTCACCCTTAAAGAAGAAAGTACTGCTGTGCCTGAGGAGTATTATTGTCTGTGCATGTAACTAAGTACAAGTAATTTTTCAATGTGCAGCAGAGCATGCTCTTCAACTGGAAAGGAGAGAAAATGGTATGTGTGACACTAAGAGTTTAGTAACAACAAGATATCCAAAAGTACTTTTGAACTATGAAATTCAGTTTACAAAAAGTGGGTATATGTCTTCAGTTATTGTCTGCACCATGACTGTAAACTTTCCAAAGCTGTTTTCTCCTGCCCACCAGCTGCTTTCCTCGGGTTTAGCTTTTCTTGGTATCTTAGTTCCTCATCTGTACTGTTCCAGGCATGGAGTAGTTCTGGAGCCCAGGTCATGGACCGTTTAATCTGCATATTTCTTTCCAGATCATTTGCAAATTACCTGCAAGTAGATTTTTTAATAAGACGAGAAAAAGTGACATGCCTTTTCTAGTAGTCTAACAAGAACATTTTAGCACATTTTCCTAGACTTTTGCATCTTAGATACTTAAAAAACCTGATCTTTCTTGCCACTGAACATTTTACTGATTAGTAAGAGTGTTTCTAGCACGTGTTTGCAGGGTGGTTTGATCTTTCAAAAAACATTTCAATAGATTGATCTGGTTTAATGGTTTGAAAACCAGATCAAACTGAGATTCCAGAGATTTCTCTCAGTTGTCTTGTTATGTCTACTAGCCATGGCTCTAATTAAATATACCTTTGGAAACTCAGCAGGAAAAAGAAAGGGAATTGGCTCCCTAAACAGGTATATCATACTCACTCTGTATAACACACTGGTGCTTTAATATTGATATCAATATTAATATCAATATTAATATTAATATTAATAAATTTCTGACAGGTTGACTTCTAAGTTGCATCCTAAAACACTGCTTATAGCAACAAAGTTGCACAGAATCAGTTGTATCTAGATATCAAGGCCTAGTTCTGTTTGGGTGACTAAATCCTGAATTTTTGTTTTTTTATCAAGTAACACATTGTTATTTGAAGAATTCATTGTATGATTCAGTTCCATAGAGTAGGGCAAATGCGATAACAGTCTTAAAACCTTGTTAAGTGTGTAGCACTGACAGGCTGGAGTAGTTTTACTAACTACAGTTTTCCAGATCCCTGCTCTTACTTTTTTTTTCAAGATAGAGCAAATATGTGCCAAGTTTATTAGACCCATACCTCCCAGATGCATTCATTAGCCAAGATCCTTCCTGTTTGGAAGGGTGTTCCCAGTAAATGTAGTTTGGCTTGCAGTTGCTGTGACCTGATTCAGAACAGGAAACTTCAGAACATTATCCCCTCCTCTGATGGCATTTGAACTGTTCTGGAACAGAGATGATCGTGAAGTAATCATGAACGACCTCTAATTCTTCACTTGTATGCCATGCAGTTTTAGAGCACTGAATTATTGCTGTGGTTTCTGTAAGTCCAATTTTTATTAAAAAGTTGAATAATCAATGCAAGACTCCATCTTAGATTTTCATTTTTAATTTTGAAGGAAAGCATGATTAGCCATGAGTTAATAGCTATAGACATCCCCCACATGATTCATAATATCAATACATGAGGCAAGGATGAAATAAACTCTCAACAACTGCACTTTTCTATAGCAGTTTGGAGTATAAGTCTTTAAAAAAATGAGTAAAAAAAAAACAGAAAAAAAGAAAAAGTTAAAGGCCCAGACCTCTACCAGAAAATATCACATGAAAAGGGCTTTTGGAAAGGAACTTTTGAGAGGGGCTGATAAGACCATATGTGATTACATGGGTCAGGGAAATAAAATCTATGTGTATTAATACTGATAAGGTCACTGGCTCAGGACTAAGGCCAGTGATTCCACAGCCACACAAGTGGGTAGAACCAACTTCTAAATCCCCAAACCTGAAGCACATAGTTTCTAGACAGGATGAATTTAACATCCTAGTTGAAATCATGAAGAATAATAAATAAGTAATTTTGAGAATTGTTAATCTTTGATTATTAATTAAGTTATGGTCCATTAGGAGAAATTCACCATGGATTTTTGAAGAGAAAATAATGCCTGATCAACCAGGTAGGTCACTACAAAGAAATTACTAGTTTGGTAGGTTGGGGAGAGCAGTGGGTGTTGTTTATCTTGACCTCTGCAAGGCTTTCAACGCTCTCTACCATAACATCCTCGCTGAAAAATCGATGAAGTATGGGCTAGATAAATGGGCTGGGGAGTGAACTGAAAACCAGCTGAACTGCCAGGCTCAAAGAGTTGTCATCAACAGCACAATGCTAGCTGAAGGCCAATCATTAGAGGTGTATCCTAAGGGTTGATACTGGGTCCAATACTACTTAATGTCTTCATTACTTATCTGGACAATAGGACACAGTGCACACTCAGGAAATTTGTATGTGACCCAAAACCAAGAGGAGTGGCTGACACACAGATGGCTATGCCACTATTCAGACGGACTTTGACAGGCTGGAGAAATGATCTGACAGCACTCTCATGCAATTCAACAAAAGGAAGCACCCAGTCCTGCCCATGGGCAGTAATAACCCCATGCTCCAGTATAGGCTCAGGACCAACCAGCTGAAAAGTAGTCAGTAGAGAAGGACCTGCAGGTCTTGGTGAACACCATGTTGAACGTGAACCAGGAATGCATCCTTGCAGCAAAGGCAGGCAGCAGCATCCTGGGTTACATCAGGCAGTGTGTTGGCAGCAGGTCGGGGGGGATCCTTCCATTCTGCTCAGCACTTTTGAGACACATCTGGAGTGCTGGGTCCAGTGTTGGGCTTCCAGTATAAGAGAGACAGGGCTGTACTAGAGTGAGTCCAGTGAAAGTCCACAAAGGTGATGAAGGGACTGGAACACCTCTCCTATTGGGAAAGGCTGAGAGAGCTGTGACTTTCCATCCAGGAACAGAGGAGGCTCAGCGAGATCTTATCCGTGTGTATAAATACTTGATGGGGCCAGTAAAGAAGATGGAACCAGGCCCTCCTCCATGGTGTCCTGTAGCAGGATGAGAGACATTGGGCAGAAAATGAAAAACATGAAATTCCATGTGAACCCAAGAAAACATTTTTTTACTGTGCGGGTGGCCAAACACTGGAACAGGTTGCTCAAGAGTTATGGAGTCTTGGAGAGATTCAAAACATTACTGCTTTAGTTGACCCTGCTCTGAATGGAGTGGGGCTCGACTACGTGATCTCCAGAAGTCCCTTCCAATCTTATCCATTCTCTATTTCTGGGAAATGGATAATTGAAAAAGAAGAGCAAAAAGTGACAGTGAATGCATAGGGAATAATTGCAGAAGTAGCATCACTTACCATGACAGGAACATCTCACCTTGTTCTGCAACAAGCTTTCATATCATTTTCCTGCACCTGGGGAAGTACAATCCCATGCACAAATATATGCTGGAGGCCACTCAGTAGGAAAGCAGCTTAGTAGAAAATGCCCTGGGGGTCCTGGTGGGCACCAAGTTGAACATGAGCCAGTGATGTGCCCTTGCTGCAAAGAAGGCTAATGGTATCCTGGGCTGCATTAGACAAAGTATTGCCAGGAGGTTGAGGAGGCGATCCTTCCCCTTTATTCAGTGCTGGTGAGGCCACACCTGGAGTGCTGTGTCTAGCTCTGGGCTTCTCAGTACAAAAGAGACATGGACATACTGGAGAGATTTCAATAAAGGGTCACAAGGATGATGAAGGGACTGGAGCATCTCTCATATGAGGAAAGGCTGAGAGAGCTCAAACTGTTCAGCCTGGAGAAAGGAAGGCTCAGGGGGAATCTTATCAATGTATATAAATGCCTGAAGTGAGAGTGGACGCAGCCAGGCTCTTTTCAGTGGTGCCCAGTGACAAGACCAGAGGCAATGGGCACAAACTGAAACACAGGAGGTTCTCTCTGAACATCAGGAAACACTTTTTTACTGTGAGGGGGACCAAGCACTGGCACAGGTTGCCCAGACAGGTTGTGGAGTTTCCATCCCTGGAGATATTCAAAAGCCATCTAGACACAGTCTGGGGCAACTGCCTCTAGGTGGCCCTGCTTGACAGAGGGGTTGGACAAGATGACTTCCAGAGGTCTGTTCCAATCTCAGTCATTCTGTGATTCTATGATTAAAGCTAACAAGGAATGTTAGAATGACAGCAGAGTATAAGTAAAATACTAGTAAGAAATTATCCTGAAGGGATTCAGTGAGGCCCTTTTGACACACACAAAAAAATGAACTATAGATGCTTAAAAGCATCCACAATTTACTGAAAGAGATGGATAGACAAGCTAGCTTTTCATAAACAGGAGTGGGTATGAGAGGTGCGAACGACAATTTCTTTCTTACCTTTCTAGAGTAACAATAGGGATATTATATATTCTCCTAAAACAACTGATATTTGCTCAGTGCTGAGGATGGTTTTGATCTGATTTTATTCTGTTTCTTCTTGCTGCAGAATGTCTCGGGCTAAAAGGTCCTAGAGAATCAGCTGACTGAAACAGTATTTTATACTATCATTTGGCCATACACAGATTACTCGGAGAAGGGAACAGGGAAGAATTGTTTTGTAACACCTTCTTAAGAACTTAAGAATGTGGAAGGAAAGAGCAGAAGAACTAGGCCAAATGAAAAGCCTTTTAATGCTCTTTATGGTCTTGGGGTAGATCCTGCAACACACAGGAAAATAGCCCATGACTGACAGTTCTCATGAGCAACCCAACTTCTCATCCTAGCAGGCTGGATGCTTCCAGTGCAGGGAACAGGGATCAGTTGTCACCTGAGATATGTTAGCTGCTGATCTCAGTTCAGCACCAGCTGTGAGGAATTATATATTCTTGTTAAGGTTATTAAATCACATTTGTTAAGTGAGCAGGGGTCTGCACATGGACATGCAACAGTGCTATTCATAATGCAGTGCCATTTTGGTAGCAAGGTGTCAAAAGCAGAGTAATTCATCTTGATAAGTTTTCAACATCATTTATCAAAACATTGCAGAAGCATGACACAACCAAAGGCTTCAATGTGCTCAAATAGACACAGGTGCTTTAACCAGAAGAATACAAGCAGCTTTTCAGGCACTGCAGATCCTGCCTAATTATTTTCATTGAGACTGCTTCAGTGTTTCAGGGTCAGAGATTTTCAAGAGTTCTGAAGATCATTTAGTTTGATTTCCAGTCTAGAACAGGACCTGAAATATTATGGGCCATGTATCAAAAGATTAACTGCTTTGCTGCTCTAAGGGCTAATTGAAAAATCTACATTGTACCAAAAGTCCAGATATGTTGTATCTCAGTCAACAGACATGGGATTTTTTTGTTATATAGGAATATTTAGAGGTAATTAACATGACATTTGTTTTGCTAATTGCCCTGAAGGTAAATAAACTTATCTCATTTCCTCCTATAACTCACTCAATTTTGCTGCTTTCCTCACCAACAAGGAATGTAATAGAATAATCTTAACAATAAGAGTAATTCTCTAGTTTCGGATGCTTTGATGGTACATCCCTAGTTTGTTGACAAAGGCAGCAGACCTCAGTGGAGCAGTTGTATGCATATACATAGCTCACTTTTGTATGTTTGTGTAGAGTTAGTAAGAACTCTGATGTGGAACTCAACCACCTTGGTCGTTGCCATGTTTGTCATATTTGGAATAGAGCAAAGACATGACTAAGCAAAGGTTTGGACTTCAGCTCTGCTCTTCTATCAGATCATCTTCTGTGATGCTAAAAGGCATATATAAAGCATTCATACATAAAGCAATATAAATCTTTAATGGATTTTATATACACACAAATACACACATATATATGTGTTTGTACACAGAGTAATAAATACAGAATTTAAAGGGACACAACACATACTTATTTCATTCTATCTTGGCCCTGTGTTCGTTTGTTTATTCTTTGGTTGCCTGGAGACTGCTAAGTTTGAATTAAATCTCTTTCCTTCCCCTGCAACCCTTACTTACTTGAGAAGGTGGCCAACAGGAATACCGGTTTTGTTATTTATGTTTCCAACTCAGAAGCTGTCCCAGTAAAAATAAAGTGTCTTGGCATGGGACAAGAAAACATTGCATTCACAGACATGGGCAGTGCCACCCTTTCCCTCATTCCCACCAGGGGTCAATGAAATTCAAATAAATATCATGACTCATTCCTTGCTCAAAGTTTCTTCTTTCAGTAAATCATAGATTGATTTACTGAGTGACATTGTAAAGAAGGCTTGGAACATAGTGAAATACATATGCAGGTGCACAATGGGAGCTGATTTTAAGCAAAGCTGATTTACTAACATCTCACAATTTAATGGCTTCACATTTTTTTTTCCACAAAAGTGTGTGTTCCTATGTCAATATGTGTTTTTGACACTAGAAGACTGTAGCCACTAAATTTTTATACATGCTCTGTGTACCCTTTTTGCTTTAAAATCAGGATTTATGAGCTGAAAATGAATTGCATACTTCATCTGTACCTTGTTTTTTATTTTAATTCAATCCCTACAATGCCATCATAGCTTCCTTAGCTTCATCTAGGCTTCGTGAACTTCATTTTCATGGATGCATTCAAATGCATAGGAGTAGAAGAAAGTTGTGTTTTGTGTTTCTATGAGTATCTTGCATTTCACCGGATAAGGAAAGTTGTAAAGATGAAGGGGTGAATACACTTTTTGTCACTTCTTTCATACATCAGATGGCTACTGAAGAATGTATCTTGTGCAGGAACATAGAGATAAAAAATATTTAAAAAGCTGAATTCAAAATAGTATTTGTGTCTGTGTGCTCAATAATCTACCACAAGCATCAGCCCCCCTGCTTTCAAGGCAGGGGTGGGAGGTGGTGGGGGGCTGTCTTCCAGCTTCCATCTGTATTTGGTGTCTTCCTGCACCCAACTACATTACTGTCTTAGTTCATATCACAAGTGTGCTTTTAAGGAGACTCTCCAGATCATGTTCACTTAATGTGCTTCGGTTTGTATCATGGAGCAGTCTCAAGTGCATGAGCAGGACGCCTTTTTAATAAAATTAAGCTGAAAGGGCACCTGGTACATTCCAGATGTAGACAGGTATGTAGTGCATGCACTCAGATTTGAGCTAATCCAAACCATAAACCCCTGCAGCGTGCATAGTGTGGATGTCAGCTCCTCAGCACCAGCTTTTTCACTTTACAGATCCACTGTTTATGAATGCAGACATAAACCAGCAGTCCAAAATGTAGCTTTGTGGTAGACTGGATGTGCTTTGAACCTGAATGGAGGAGGAGGATTCTGATGTTCAACAACATCTGCCATTTCAAAACTTTCAAATGGCACCAGAGCCTGAGTGCGTTACACACAGGAAAACTGATATCCTGACACAACACACCTCTGGAAGTAGACCCCTGGTTTGTCTTCAGGCCCCTACTCTGCTGAATCACTCTGAATCAGGCAGAAATCAGCTTCAGAAACTTTGATGTCTTTTGAAAAAATGCAGCTGAAACCAATACATTTCAAAGGAAACTTCATTTTGCAGAAAACGTTACAGCTGGTTCTTCAAGGCTTCTGAAGGAATGGAAGATTTAGGGCTCAGGTCTGCGAGAATTTGAATACAGGAATCTTTCTATTCACAGATGTGACTTTGATACCTAAGGAAAGTTTCCTTTCCTTAATGAGTGTTTCAGTCTTGATCTTTTTCACCACAGTGAGAAGTGGATTTAAGAAGGATTGGGATGTGGACAGGATGATTGCTTTTTGTTTTATGACCATTTTATAAACTTAAATGAAAATAAACAAGCAATCAATCAACAATGTGGCTGGAAAGGCTGAAAAACAGAAAAGAAAGAATAACCAAAGATTAGCTCAGACGAAATCCTCTCCCGGTGCTACCTGGTGTTCTTTTCAAAGACCTCTCAAGGCTGAAAGAAATAGAGAAACGGGTGTAGAAACACTGAAAATTTGTATTATTGACGGTCAGGGCTCTAAGGGCCCTAGAGGGTTTTAATTGCCCTGACTGACCTGACCTGGGACCCCCAATCCAGGCCCTCTCTGCTAATAACCCAGGAGCTCCACTAAAGCTGAGGCCCAGGCACTTAGTCTTGCCTAGGCTGTACTGTAGGTAGCTGGTCTGCTGGCTCTGACTCCTGGGTGGCCTTTGCACCTATGTTGCCTCCAGTCCTGTGTCCTTGCCTTGCTCAGTCTGAACTTGTGGAACTGTCTGCTGCCACCATCCCAGGGTCCTGTGTGGGGTCCCTCCTCGCTTAGTCTCTTTGTGGAGCCCTGTTCTCACTGCTCTCTTGCAGCTGACTATGCTAAAATCCATTTTCAGCCTCTCCCTCTCCTTGAAAAGTATCTCCCAGAACTCCCCTGTGTTCTTCACTGTCACTCTGAAACCTGAATTGGTGAGATAAGGTCTAGATAAAGGATATGGTGGGCATCTGTAATTTGCAATGGAGTCAGTCAGAATTGCTGTGTAGAAAATAAAGAATACATATATCCTTGAGTCATTGAAAATCATGACACTATGATAACATACTAGAGTTCTGAGGTATATGATGAAATCTGCATTAACAAAGCAGTAGGGAACTTTTAACTTAACGAGCTTATCCCTCGAGGGAAGGGACGTGGATGTTTGGCGATACATCCTATTTCTGTGTGCTCTGTATTCCTTCTTTATGACGAGTGAGGTCTTGGCCTTGATTGTACCTCTGAACTCCTGAAGTTGGGTGAAGACCAGCTGTTCAAACAAAACAGAAATTATGTCAACTACTGGCACACAGAAGAAAATACAGTAAAGAATTCTGGGTATGTAGGTAGACTTTGAGATGTGACATATTTATAAAGAAAGAAAATGTGCAGGACGTCCTAAAATCCTTCCTATTAAAAGAATCTTGGTAAGAAATTAAGTACAGTGATAGAAATGTTTGACTGGGTTTGTACTTTAAAATGAGGTTACCATAACACTTGATTAATGCTGTTTGAGTCATACTGCAATTGCAGTACATATACAAACTGTTCTAAGATTTATTGTGCAGTAAAAAAGTCTCATTAGAGAGATGTGTGGATATTCAGTGCTGCTGAGTCTCCTTTTAGCTCCAGGCTCATTTTAAAATCCTATTCTGTACATTTTTTGGAAAGCTGGAAATCCAAATACCTGCTTCTGACAGAACTTAGGACAATTAGATATTAATAGTCAATTTAACATCCTTCTTTCGTTTAAGTAGATGGCATTTTAATGCTTTTAAAATTAGAAGGAGGAAAAAAAAGCACTTTTTAGATCCTGATTTTCAGTACCTATTGCTGTTCAACTTTGTTAGTGAACAAGTTTTTTTCTGTTCTTTTCTGAAATGTTTTAATGTATTTCAGTGCAAATTGATTATCAGATATTTTTTTACTGCAGAGGTCGTGGATATATTTTCCTCCATCTTTTGGGGGAATTAAAGGGAGATACTCTGTGTCAATATGGATTCTGGTTTGAATGTTTTAATCTAAACTTTGCCACAGAGCTAAGGCCAAATTCAGATCACTTGCTAAACAAATTAATAGGAATTGATTATTTGTAGTAATATTGGTTTCTCCATGACTCATCTCTTATAGGAGTATGCAGTTTTCTACATCTTTTGAAGCAGATCTTGCTGGCGATTTATAGACCTTACACATTATGGTGCATGTCATGTCACCTACTTATCCCTACACCTCCTATGACAAGCCTTCTCCAGTGTCAGATGAGCCCTCATCTTCAAGGAAGTTGGATGAGCTACAACCCTTGTGGACCAATTTGTAACAGAGGCTTGCGATCACCATTTGCTATTAAGCAATCACTCAAATTTAAGCTCAGGGGGCTTGCAGCTTCGTATAACTTCCCATATTTTACCATCTGCTGAGACCAGACAGTGTCAGCTACACAAGACAGTGAGCCACACAAAACTATTTCGTGACAAAGCTGACATTTTGAGTCAAGGTCCTCATATTAAGTAGTTTTGAAGTCCCCTAATAACTGTCAAAATAGTTTTTTATTGAGGAAAAAAAAGGTAAATATTTAGTTAACTTGCAAAGAAGGCATGTTACATCTCATCAGACTATAGGGCAAAAACCCTGTTAGAGCTGGTTTAAGAAAAACAAACCCAAAAAAAGTTGAAATAATTTCTAAAAGAAAAATGATTTTTTAGGAGCACTTTGTTGTCCTGGTCACCTGTGAGAAAAAAAGATTGTGCAAGCATGTGTCTGTTTTCTCTGCCTGAACCAACTTGCTGATTTTAACTAAATTTGTTAGATAAGTGTTGTTCACAAAGACAGTTCAAGTCGTAAAAGTTTCTTGAAAACAAGAAGCTAGGTAGAGAACAGTAAAAGGTGAAATATGCTATGGACTATGGATACTGGAGTGTTCACCTATCTTCTAATATGGGAAAAATTTTGCCTGGACTTCACACATTCTTGGCTACCAGCCACCAGACTTGCATTATTAGGGAAACTAGGTTCTACTTTCTCTTCTTTTATGGACTTACTTGATGGTGGTTCCTAGGATTTGCTTTATCTACAGGTAGATCTAATTTCTAAAGAAAATGCCTAAATGCTCACAACACTGTCCTAAGTTTGACCAAGAAAGGAAATGTTTCCTTGGATATTTTAGATCTGTGATAGAAGATATTTTCCATGATGACTCCTCCCTCCTCTTTTCCACCTTTTTTCTTATACTGTGTGTACTAGAGTAGAAAAACAGGTTTGTAAAGAGATATAATTTGGTGAAGTGCAGGAGTCAGGGAAGTTTAACTGAGAGGTATTGAGTGGGGGAAGAAAATCACACAAGGCTAATCTCCACCTTTTCAAGGAAAATCATTTCTCCAAGTTCTCTGCCATCCCTTGTTCTCTCAAACTTTGGAACCATATATGCGGTTTTCTCCAAGACCTTGCTCTGATGTCTCCAAGGTTAATATAAACCAACTGTGCTATATCTATGTGACAGATGGTGCCCAGTGCTGTCAACAGTAGTGAGAAGTTTATGCTAGCCTCATATCAGGGCCTTGTTGTGAAATATTAACCTCTTCAGACCTGATGCTCACTGACAAGCAGGCATCCTCTTGAAATCAGAGCAGAAGGTGAGGTGTGTGTGCCGGAGCTGGCTGCAATATCCTCCCCACCACTTTGTTGATGTTTACAACTGAATTGAACACATAACTAAAGCAGAAGATCACATTGCTTATTCTTGGAACCAGTATTTCAGTTTACTGAAGAACAGTCAGACAAGAAGCATTTCTTATTCTCTGTATTAGCTTTACTTAAGTATCACAGCCAACTGTAAAGTGGTTGTAAGAACAAAAAGTCCCTAACCAGTGAGCCTAAGGATGACAGTGTGTAGAGTCTCTGGTGTGCTCATCTGCTGCCAGGAGCACTTTCCTCTAGGCTTTTTTATGTACTCCCTCTGCTTTTGTCTGTAGAGTTAATACACATGAAATGTTTCCTGGAAATAACAATACACTGTAAATCTTTTGTAGTTATAGCATTTTTGTTTTCCCTTGGCAATAGGTTTAGGGACTCTTCTGCTTTGAAATGCTAAATGAAACACTTTTCTTTAAATTATATCCATCTAAATCCTGAAGTAATTTACTTTTTTTCTAAGTAGAAAGTACGATTAATTAAAGGGAAAAAAAAGTAAAATTACTTAAGAGAAAAAAAATCTACTTTTTTCCTGTACATCTTTCCCTGTACCACACACACCACACTCCCTCATTTACCACAAAAACTTTCAATTTGCTATCTGTATGGGTCACCTTCAAACATTTTTTTTCCAACATGTGCTTAGACTTACATGAGAAAATATTTAAATACTAATATGTCAAGAGAAATCAACAGTGTCCTAGTTAGTTATTTTTATCATAGTATTAGCAGAACTCTAGAACAAATGACCATAAAATATGTTTGTACATAAAATGTGCTACCTTTCAACTTTGCACTCCCCAACTCTATTTTAAAATTAGCTTAATTTCATGCTTTTGAAAGCTAGACTATTCAGAAATGCTAGAGAGTACTGGGGCTGATTTTTAGATCTGGTGTTTACTATATAAAAGCAAGACTGCACACTACACAACAGCATTCTACATGTCTTTTCTATATCTTTGGAAAAGTGGATTTGTACATCAATATTGAAACACTTCAATAATTGAATTTCTTAAATCATAAGAATATTTTAAGTACTTCTTAAAAAGGAAGAGAACTTACTATTGTATCATTGGCCGTTTAAACAAAAATGAACAGTGGATTCCCAATTAAGATTTGTGAATTTTAGAGAACTTCCTTCCTACAGTAAAGGTCATCCATCTGATACATTGTCCTGGGTTCAGCTGGGATAGAGTTAATTTTCACAGGAACCTGGGAGGGGTCACAGCCGGGACAGCTGACCCGAACTAGCCAAGGAGCTATTCCATACCAGGTGCCATCATGCTCAGTATATAAATGGGGAGTGGGCTGAGGGGTTCTCTTGGCTTTTGGTGGGGCAAGTGGTAGAGTGTGAGGTTCTTCGTGGTGAGCAGTTGCACTGTGCATCACTCATTTTGTATATTCTTTTATTTAGTACTGTTGTTGTAACTTCTCTTTTTGTGTTGTCCCAGTAAATTGTCTTTATCTCAGCCCTTGAGGTTCTGGGTTTTTTTTTCCTTTTCTCCTTTCTGATTCTCCTCCCCATCCCACTGGAGGGGGGTGGGAGGAGCAAGCGAGTGGCTGCGTGGTCCCTTGTTACCAGCTGAGCTGAAACCACAACATATGTATAAACATTTTTAATAGAGCTTCCTGTGTATCACAATATTGTCCAATAAAAATGTGGCAGTGCTAGGTCAGGTGGAATAATTGAAAATGACTGGATATTCTGCAGACTTTGTGACAAATATTGAAAGTCCCTTGCCATCCTAAGTCCTTAACACCAAAAAGGCACCAAGTATTTTTAGTGGTGACAGGTCCCCTGGTTTCCAAATCTCAGGAATAAGCTGCACTACAAAGTGGCCTTCACAATAGTCATTGTAATAAACCAAGGCTCTGGGAATTTTCTCACACCAGTACAGTTCTCAGTGGCCTTGCCCGGTAATGACCAGTGCTAGTGTATAATATGAGACTCATGTGTTAGCATTTTCAGAGGAATTTCCCAGCCTGCCTTGCTGGTATTCACCATAGTGCTGTGGAGTGGGGCATTGAGGAGGAGGGGGCGGGGGAAAGAGCATTCTACAATTTCCTTTCAGCACATTTACAGCTATTTTTTCAAGCCCAGCATGTGTGTTTTGGAGGCAAGAGAAGGCCAGGGCACTCGGATTGTTGTCTTAAATGAAATTTCAATCAGTCTAAAGACTGGCTCTCTAGACAGCTGTTAACTTGCAGGTGTGCCATACTAAAATGTGCAATGTGGTTAAACAAATGAAAGCCAGGCTATGAATGTAGAGCCTTGAAATGTTTCTTAATATGAGGAGGACAAAAAAAGATATTTATGCAAATATATTTTGATGTACATACATAAAATTAAAAGAGAAATGATGAGGCTTTTGGCCAAAGCAGTTTCAAATCTGAAATGCCTTCTGTACTTAAATAAACATGTATTGGGAGACATTATTTAAGCAGCAGAATCTGACACTCACAGAAACTTTACCTATAAAATCCCTGTAAAGTACCATGTTTGCCACTACCCATTTATAATATCCCACTGGTAGAACATTAATTGATAATTGATTTCATCTTCTGGCTTTGTTTGCTAGCTCTAAATTTTAATTATTTTGAAATTACGTTCATTTCTGAGAGCACAATGAGAATTCTTGAATCTGTTTAGCATTGCGTAGTAAGTGGGCCTGTGTGCCTGACATTGAGTACAAACTCAATCTCAGAATACCTAAGTGCTTTCAAAAGAACAGAGATCCATTAAGAGTACAGAAGCTTTTACTTATTAGGAGTGTATTTCCCAGCCTAGGACAACATTACTAATCCCAGAGCTGGAGCTCAGTCCTGAGATCTCCTGTAGCAATGAAACACAGCTGGCCCGCTGCTGAAGATAAGAACAGTTTTGCTGAGGTAATACTCATTACAGGACATCTTTCTCTTGTTTTTGTTTGCCATCTGGTTACAAATGGTTGTATTTTCTCAAGGCATGTGTTATTTCAAATATTTGCCAGAAGAATTCTGATGCTTCACTTATTGCCATATGTTGTTTCTGTCTGCTATCTGATTAAAAGTCATAAACCAAGCAGTTTGGTTCAGTTTCCATATTAGATGGGATGTCCATAACCAGCATAAGACTTAGAGGAATTTGAGAAGAATTTCTTAAAAACTTAACTTAAACATTGCTGAGAGTAAGCACATTCCACATGGTGATGAGACTAGGGATACTGCTTTTTGTCTGAGGGGGGGTGTATGTGATGCCTACTATCCTGACAAAATCACAGTAAAATGCAGATTACCTCCATTTTTCAGATGAAACTGAGCAAAATTCTGTGAACTGTACAATTTCATGCAGGAGGTACACAGCAGAGCCAAGAACTGAACCAGAAACTGAGTTTCAGACAAGTGCCTTAGTCACAAGCACATCCATAATCAGAACAGTCTGCTGGTCATCAAAAATGAACCAGAGAAGGAACTGAATGCAAAAGGAAATACTGAGGCTCATTTTTTACAGTAAATTCAGATGTCTTTAGTCTGTAATAGATAAAACAGTATAACTTAGCTTATTAGAGGAATGAAATGGTTATGTCAAAATGAACTGATTTTAACCTGCTGTGTAGCAAGTGGATGTTTTGGTACACCCTTGCCAGTTCTCACATATTTTGGATGGAAAGTGAGGTCAATACAAGGTGTTCTTAAATATAATTTTGTTTTTTACTGCACATCAGCCAACTGACACAGTGGATTTCCTCCCCTACACTATGGTTGACTGGTCTTTTCCCGCAATCAGGAAAAACATTACTTTCCCCTCAGACTTTTAAGTAAGCATACATGAGGTTCATATTTACTTTACTAGCTACACAAATTTGGAACTAAACCCAATATTCTCAGTCTATGTGATAGCTGATAGCAAAGCTTTTGTGATGGTCTCTTTGTCTTTCCTCCCCAGACAGAAGTTTGGAAGGGCGTATTATCCACCCAGGAAATAAATTTGTCAAAGCCAGCAGTAAAACCTAGATTTATAACTGGCAAGTAGCAGCTGGACATATCATTTTAAAGTAGTTTATAATCCCTTGATAATATTCAGCAAAAGTTTAGCCAAATGGAAATTTTTTATTTGGTTCAAACCCTGAACCGATGAAACACCTTTTCCGGAACAACTTCTGTGAGTAAGAGACTCTCTGACCTTTTCTTGGGATTCAAGTAATTTACATTTAGACCCGTACTCTGTGGCCAGACTGTGGCTTCAAACCATTGCACACGTCAAAGAGTCAAAGAGTCCAACATGGAGAAACTTCGCAATAACAGCTCCTGGAGGTGAAAGACTGAGTGTCCCTTCTGCATGCCATCCTTAATCACTGACAGCTGTGTAGTGGGGATGTGCAGCCTCCTTTCTGGCATGCTAAATCCTCAGGCTGGGGGCAGTGTTGACCAATGGTTGGAGCCAGGATGGCCAAGGTCACACTGTGGCTCTACCTGTTGCTGGCTTTGTGACCCTGAGAAAGTGCTTCCCTTCTGCTTAACTTTCCTTTTCTTCATGTAGTGCTTGTGTTTTCAGCTTTTATTGTGAGATTTATGGGATCACCCTTTGGACCAATCCTAAATAATAGGTCTTGAGTTCTTTTTTTTCTCTTTTAAACAGGAAATAATGGCCATCAATATCAGGATTCCCTTTTTACAGATCACATGGCAGAAACCCAGAGTTTATATTTACTTCTTGAAAGCACACCAGTGGTTGCCTGATGAGGCAGAAACTTAATACAGATCCCCATGACCCAATGAAGTTCCTTAGAGAAAATCTTTGAAAAAGAAATATTGCTGGGTTTTGTCTCTTATCTGTTCATCTTCTCTCATCTGACTGCTGTGACATGTTTGTTTCCCAATCAGTTTGTCCTTTTCAATTCAATCTCAACAACACTTTAGAGGTTTATTGGGGGGCAAGTAGCAGGGTTTCTTATTTCACTGGTCTGCTTGTCCTACAGCTTTGAGGTAGAATTCTTCCTGTATGTGACAGCAGGAATGGAGCGTGGATGGATCTATGCAGAGCAGAGACTTAAAAGTTGACCATAATGCATTTCAGTTTTAATATTTGAAACATTTTTTCCTTTTTTCAAATTTATAATGTAAAAGAATCCAAACTGTGTAAAGATTGGAAACAGATAAAAGGTTAGGGTTAAAAAATAATACTCACACTATGTGAGGAAGCACATGGAATATAAGAGAAGGAGAAGACTAAGGCATTGTTCTGGTCTGTCCTAGAAATGAGATCCACTGCTGAAAGAGGGCATCAGCCACTACTTTCTACCTAGTTGTATCTAAACAAGTACTATGAGTAAATAGACACAAGCTCAAATCTGCAAGACAAAAGGAGTAGGTAAAAAGTTTCACCTTTCTTACACAGCTATAATGAATGAGTAAAAATAAAGAGGCCTGGGAAACAAAGATAGAACGTAATCTTCCAAAATCAGGGTAAAGGAGTTCTGACGCAGAAGCAATGACTCAGGAAGCAGAATATTGAAAAGTCTGCCAGTGTTTGATATCCTGTGCATCGAGGAGCTGTTAACTTGAGATGTTTTTCCACTGGGTTTTACTTCAAGAACTACATGGCCTCAGCTGGAAACAAACATTTCTCATGGTATTTAGTGTAACTGCCCATGAAGAACTTCTTGTTAGAGCAATTTTGGTTTCTTAATGTGTTTCTAGAAAATGCTGGTCAGCTGTTTTGAAAACTTTAGTTAGCTAGATTACTGATCCTCATCCATTTTTTCAAGACAGTGGAAAAGTGGTTCACACTTTTTATTTCCCCACAGTAAATCTAGTGTCATTTTTAAATGGCAGATCCCATGCCCTCTGCTTCTCAGTTCTGTTGTTTTGTCCATATATTTGCATCAAAGTTTTCTAAGTCATTCCAGCAGCACAAAGTCCTATCATTTTCTAAGTGTTTTCTTATTAAAAATTGTCAGGTACTTCATGACAGGTGCTTTAGACAACAGTGTATTCTTACAAGGACTTTAAAAATATTTCTTGAAGGTGGAAATGGTGGCTTGTTTTTCCAGATTGTGAGGGATTTAGATGCCTAAGGTTTGTTTACTTCATTTTCTCATTGTACATCTTTTCCTGAAGTGCAGCAAAATTAGGGTGAAAGGTAAACTGTTCTCCTGGACTTCAGTTCCTGAACCACAGTATGTTTTCTTGTCACCAGCTGATATTAAAACAGTTGTCAGTATTCAAAAAAAGTGCCAGCGTAGTATTTCTTTCCTATTCATCTTTCATTATCAATAGGAAAAACAGAGTTGTAGAGTGCATTGGCATTACACTTGGACTCAAGATTAGTTAGTCTGAGCCAGCATGGATTTGGAGTGTGAAGCCAGTTAACTCACTTCATGCTGCTTCTGTTCTACCTCCCACTGCATATCTGTCTTATGTCTTTGAATTATAAACTCCCTGAGACATCGGTAGTTTCTTACTAGCTATCTGGAGCCTAGTACAATGTGCCCACATTTCAACTAGAGCTCTCCTATCTTTATAGTGGTTCCAATAATAAGCCATAATAGTTTTTGTTTGCTATTCCACAGGAGCACAGTTGTGATTGATTGTACAATTATTTTGGTTACGTCCACAAATCTTTAGGAAACTATCTATCTCATCTACCTGAACCTAGACGTTTATCTGTCTCTCCTTAGAGACACTCTTTCCATTCATTCCTCTCTGGTGAACCTATAATATCTTTGCACAGAGGATCCTGTTTCTGCCCTTCAGAGTTTGCATGACACTCGAAATAAAGATTTTTGTCATAAGCCCTGCAGCTTCCTCTGCTTTCAGCTGCCCTTCTTAATGTCAGGTGTTTGCTTGGTGAGTACCAGCCAAGAAAGTAGTGAAGAAGTATGTATTGGCCCTGTGGTTTGATCACTGGCCCTCCAATTTCAGCTTCACCTCAGCTCCTTTCAAACTGCTTTGCAAAATAATGTTGGAAATTGGAAACAGGGATAAAGGGTGGTGCTCCATATTTGCCCTCTGCACTTGTGTACCATTTCCTGGTACTAATCTTCCACCTGATGGTGATCTCTAGTGTGAACTTGTGCAAATTTAATGATCCATGCAGAAGGGTTAGTTCATTCTGCGTAATGTATTCAATCCTGCAAGGTGTGCGTCTTGTTTTGTTGGTGGTCTTTTACTGATGTTTTTGAAGTTGTTAAAAAATGTTCAGGATCACCTAGAATGAATAATAGGAAGTATTTAGGGCACTTCAGTGGGGAACATCAGCTTGGGTTGCTGAAGAGAGGTCTATAAACTAATTAGCTCAGGGAATTAATAAGAGCAAAACAAGTTTGGTGCACACAATGCTATCTTGTTTCCTAGTAGATGAGCCTACCAAAAGACTGTAGACTTTTCCTCAGTCCCTTGGGTTCAAAATACTATGTCTGAAATACATGATATGTTTACGGATGCAGAAAAATACTAATAATATGACCTAGGGAGATTTGAGTTTGAGAGTCTTGTCTTTGCTTCTTTGTGGAGAATTGCATGGGCAACCTGATGTAATACTAGAAGCTTTGAGTCACTGAAGGGTACAGAGGTTTTTTAACCTTTACTGTTCTTACATTTCTGTTACATTCCAGTTCCAAGAGATCTTTTTTTTGAACATGATGCAAAAGGGAGTGATCTCAAATATTTTCATGCAATGGGAAAATCATTTCCTACTCTTATCCAGGCAGGATGTAGATTTCTCACAGGTACCTTCATTGCATATATTAATAACAAGATAAAAAAACAGCAGCAAAGGTTGTGTTTATCTTATTTCCTCCACCTGTGCTGAACAGCCACACTCTATAATACTGAATAAACCAGGAAGGAGATTGCTGGGAAGGTGGTGTAATCTTATATACACATAAGTATATATACATATAATATACGCATAACTCACTATGGGGCGAGTTAAGATATTGGACTTCAAATCACTTTACAACCTAGGGGGAAAATAAACTTTCTCTTCTGAGTTGGCAATTGCATGAAATGTAGCTTTTTTTATGCAGGGTTCCCACCCCCCCCCAAAAGATTTCTTCTCTGTTTCCTTTTCATAAATCCCAGATGAAACTTTTAAATCCAAGTTAGTTTGAAGCCACTGAACTTTTGTAAGATTTGCTCTAGCAGCTTATTTGCACTGAACACAGAAGTCTCAGGCAAGAATGACTGCAGACTAGAATGTACCGTAGGTCTACGCCAGAAGCTTTGAACTCAGGTACAAGTGAATCATTTCCAAGTAATCTGGCCCACACAATGGAATATTTCCTGTCTGGATGAATTACATGCTGCCTGGGTGGGCTTGTGAATGGTGAGAAAGAAAACAAAGATTAAAAAATCACTGCTTCACTTACTTAAACCAGGGAGGCAACCCAGTGAGGATGTCTGAAATGCTAAGGACTGCTCTAAATATTTCAGGTTTGGCCTGCCATGGGCTGATCAAAGTGTATGTGAGAGGCAGCAGTGTGTTCATTATCTCCTGTTTTGTACCAGATATATCATAGCAATCATTTTGTCTTGTCCTGTCAGTCTTTACATGGTAGATTGAAAAGAAAGAAAAAAGTATACTCTTCCAAGGTTTTACTGTCAAAGCGTGTCATTTGAATGTCTGCAGCCACTAGGTGGACATCATGGAGGGGAACCAAGAACTTGTGGCAGCTTAAAATCTTCACATTTCTGGACCTGATGAGAGTTAGAAAGAAGTTTCCCTGGACTTGATTCTCCAGGTGCCAACCCCTGTTGGGTGGGCGATGTTGGGCCTCAACTAGCCACTGTGTTCAGCAGGGCAACCTCTTGCTGTACAGCATGTTCAAACTGCTCTGTCAAACAGCCTGGAACCTTCCATGTGGGAAGAACCATCTAAGAAGTGATTTAGCCCATCAAGTGGATTTCTGGAGGTATAGCTGCTTTATTTTGCATAAAGGGCAATGTGTCTTCCTTAGTGCTAAAAGTGAATTACTTTCCATGACTCACTTTCAAAGTGGTTGCTCTGGTGAAAAGCTGAAGTTTCTCAGCAAACTGTTGCCACCAAAGCAAGACTGGTTTATTCCTAACACTGTGCAAACTAATGATGCGCAACTGTCATACCCTGCAACATACATATAAGCACTCAGAAACCTGTATGTCTCATTCAGACAGCCATTCTATCACCTTCCTGTGATAACTGTCTTCTCCTTCCCAAAAGAACCAGCTATGTTTTGCATCATCTTCCCACAGTGGGGACCAGTCTCAAGTTGGTCATTACTGAGAGAACAGGAACACGCAGTGGAGAGTTCCACTGCGCCATCGTTTCCAAGAGAATAGGTTGATGTCAATTTGTTTTATTTCTATGAACCAAGCATACAGTTGAGCTCATGATGTCCTTGAGGAATCAGGCCCGTGGGCCCTGAGGCTCCAAGCCATAATGTTATCCTTCTCCATTTATTATTTTTGAGCTGAAATTTAATGTAATTGAATAGTTTTCTCGAAGATTAACAGAAATCAAACCCTCACGTAACTCCATTAAATTCACTGGAGTTACACCAAGCATGACTTTGGCCCATTTTACGTTTTCTCTGAAGATGTGAATCATCTCTAACACAACTTCACTGATTTAATATTTTGGACAACAGATTGATGCAAGTAATTCTACAAAACCTCAGAAGCCATCCTCAAAAACTTCCATGACCACTTTTTTTCAAAACCACATAAATGTCTTGCAGTTGTGCAGAATGAAACATCAGGTCACAGAACTTATGTAGCAAATTCATAAATATCTGGTTTTAAGGCATTGCCTAGCACTGAATTTTCTGGCAATAGCTTTCCTCTGTAATAAGAAGGCTGTTGTTTCTAGGTCTTACTATTATGACTTTGAATGTTATCTATCAGGTCCTCTGTCTAAATCATTCTCCTTCTGTACAGTTTCGGTACTGAATGTGATCTACACTGTGAATAGGACCTTGTTTAGTCTGATTTCCCAGAAGCAACAGGCTGCAGTTAAAATGTAAAATGCTGTGCTACCACATAAATTCCATTTTCTGGGGATAGAAATTGTCAATACTTTTGTTCTAATGCGTTAGTCAGGTTTTCTGAGTCCAAACAGATTTCCAGTTGTTTTCTTAAAGCTATGTCAAAATGCTTGAATTCAGCTTTCATTGACAGTGACCTCATCATCAGGTTTTATTCTGATATGTGGATATAAATAATAAGGTGCCTGTGTTTATTGTAAATATTTAATTATTACCTAAACTAAAATTACTTGTATGGCATTTGGAAATTTCAAAATGAACGAGGACAGTAACACAGTCCTTGATTTGCTGAGCAGGTTGTGCTCAGGTTAGGCCTCTCAACATTGATTCTGAGCTGAAGTTAGAAGGACAATTGCTCACCAAAATCTTGAGAACTTTCTTTTAGTAATGCTGAAATGTATACCTGTTTCATTATAAATCCCTTCAAAAATGGAAGTAAGATATTTAACACAAATGCATCTAGTATTCTCTACTTTTGAGTCTAATAACTGTAATTTATCAAATTATCTGACAATTTGGCCAATTCAGTCTTTTTAATTGTAGAATTAATCCAGTGAAATTATTCTTTCAAAATTTAATTGTTGAATGTCTATAAAAGCCCTTATACAGCCAGGAATACCTTGTTTTGTATATTTTTCTAACAAGACAAGTATTTAAAGAATGGAAAGCTGAATTGGTTGCAGTACATAGAAGAAATTTTATCACTGGCTGTAAATGTATTTAGATATCTAATTCACAAGAATGTCTGGCTCCAGTCCTGATGAGTTTCTGGCTTAATCTATATAATGTCAATGTAGCTTTTCTCTGCTCTTTTTTACTGACCTATCTTGATTTCAAGCTGTTTATTGCCTGAGATTATGCCTTGTTTTGAGAATGAACAACACCTAGATTAAATGGGTTTCTAATTATTTCTAAGTAAAAAAAATAGTATATTTATAAAATGATAACTTACTAAAAGGTACTCATTAGAACTTGAACAATATGTTAGAGAACAAGAACAAATATGTTAGAGAAGATCTTTCGACTGAATTGTCTTACACTGAAGGTCTTTGGCAGAAGGAAATTTTATATCTTGGGTATTAGAGTGATAAGAGTGATAAAAGAATATGAAAAATGAAACATTTTATTTGTTTTAGGGCAAGTTTTCATAGAAGCAGATAGAATGTGGGAAATACATGCTTTAAAACCAAAGAGATCTCCATAGCAAAATGATTTGAAAAATTACATAAATTATTTAGAAAACCACCAGAGGAATTAAATTTTTTTTTATATAAAGAAGAACTATTTATCCATGGAGCTGACTGAAAATTCACTGTGCTTGACTCCCTGAAAAGTTAATCCCTTCTTCTTGATATAGCAATGAAAATTATGGCAAATAGCTGTATACAAATAAAAGTATATTTTGTCATGAAGGAAAAAAATACCAGGGGATCTTGATTTTTAGACAGAGCTACAATTTGGACAAAAAAAAAAATAAATGTGGTAGCCCTATGTCTCCCTTCCTCTTTTACTTTGAAGACTCATTGAATAAGATGTACTTTAAAATGGCATCAGGTTGTTCCAACAGCATTACAGCTCTGCTGTAAGAAGAAATGGTTACACTGTTCAATAATTTACTTTTCCAGTATGGACCAATGGTCAGAAGTTTTTACTTTACATCAGATCTGGGTGGTTTTTGTCCTTATGAGGCATTTTGTATGAATAGAAATTCTAATAAGTTTCTCCTTGTTTCCAGAGGAAAATATGATTTTTCACCTACAATTAGAGCTGGCTGGCCAGTAATAGTTCATTAAATCACAGTTTAGTTATGCAAGGATCATTTCCTTTTTGAAGAAAAGTCCTTAATTTAGAAACCTCATTCAATATATGTCCCAGAAACTTCTCTCTAAAGGGGAAATCTTTTTTTCTTAATGTTCATGTATTTGAAACTACTCTTGCATACTTATCTTTGTTCTTGTAATGAAAGAGGAATTCATTCATCACTCCTTATTCAGTCTTCCAGTATCTGTGGTGAGTCACAGTAAAAAGTATTAGAGAGGATATTTATAAGAAAACAGTAGTATTGGGAATATTTGGGATATTGGCCATGAATTCAGGATGAATTACAATAAATAAAATATATGTCAGATCTCATTCAGTCACTGAAGGAACTTCATTAAAAAAGATGAATGACTAAGGAACCCTGATGTGCTTCTGCAAAATAGGGGGTGGGAAACAGTACCCTTATCTCACAGATAAAATAAATGAGAATTTATATTCTCAGGTGAAATTTGCCCTATATGGTCTCCTCGGTACTAAAAGTAATTTTAATTTAATTGTACAGAATTGTTTACATGACATATGTCATTATATAACCACATCACAGTATAAGCACCATCATACACTTTAAAATTTTTCTTTTTGTGGTTCAAAAGTACCATTAAGGATGGTTTGGTTTTTTGGTTGTTCTTTTTGCCTGAATAACTCCCCTCACCTGCACCAAAAAACTCACAGATTTGAAGTAGCACACTAATTTGAGCCTATATTCTGATGAGCTGGTACTATCCTGTGTTTAAGTTACCTAATACTATACTCTTTTTTTTTTTTTTTTTTTTAAAACCTTTCCCTAAGGTATCTTTTAACATCCACTATGTGACAACATTCACATTGAACAATGTGCGTTTATCTACATACCTTTACTTAGTCTTATGAAATTTTGTTTAAGTTTTGCTGAATTTTAGCAAAAATGTCTCTCACTCTCTTCCTTAGAAGAACACTGTTAACAAACCATAGTAACTTGGACACTGACATGTCAACCATCCAAAACCCATTGTAACAGTCTTTATATTGTGTATAGATTATAATATAAAGGGCTTTTTTTAAGCAGTTCATTTTTACCAGCTATCATTCTGCCTCATTCACCATAAGAAACATAGGCCAAGACATATATTCAGAAATATAATTGTATAGAAAAAGTAAAACCAGGTTTTTTAAGCTTTAGCCTGCCTGACTTTTAAATTCAGTGCTACTGTTTAGATGTATCCATATTAGTAGTAGTAGTAGTAGTAGTATTCCAAATAGTATATTAGGGTTGCAAATCAAAGATTCAGAATTCAGTAATCAATAAAATGAAGATTAATTGCATAAGCCTTTTTCACCTTTCCTTCCTCTTCATTTTTGCCTTCCAATCTCCTCTCTCTTTTCTCAGTATCTTTCCAGCAAAATAAACTCAGGTATCTCCTTGGCCCCTCCACTTTCTACTCCTTCTTTTGCTAAGTTGACTAGGAACCAAGGAAGCATCTGTAGCAGAGGACACTCCCGCTCATGCTCTCAGTTTGTGTATCTCTGGTGTTACAGCGTCTCACACAGCTGGGGGACAATTCCAATATATTCCACAAAAGAACACTTAGAAAATGTATCAAACAAATTAGCAAGTTTTTCCTAACTTACCTGAGAACAGGTATTTCCTAGGTTTAAAATGTACCAACACTTGGGAATAACTTCTATGAGAACAAGAGCAAGCATATACAGTGGTGTCGTGACCAGTCCCAAGAGCTTCCTCCAAATAGCGAAAGGATTGAAGTTTTTGCATAATTTGAAAATTGAAGGTGGTGAAAGGACTGTTATCAAAAGAAGTGTTGGACTATTAATTGTAAGATGCTAGTCTCAAAAGTAATGTCCATGTCCATTCAATTAAGGTCTTTTTTTCTAGACCCAGTAAAACTACAATCAAAAAGCTAGTTCTGCTCAGTTTTAGCTAAAGGAAGGTGAGGATTATTTAAATATTTGTAATAAAGCCAGCCAGCCAAAAAACTATCATTTTGGTTGGTGTTTATTAGCCATAACTTATTAATTATGCATATGACTTTCCCATTCTTTCACTATAAGCACACATACAAGTCTTTCTCTATAGAGATATATATTTGGGGTAATATGAGGCATTGCAGTTTTCTCCATTAAATTTTTTTAGCAAATAGACTTATTTTTAGGAAATAGGCAGAACAGAACTGCCTCCTCAGTCTTTCCTGTTTTGCTGGAAGGATGGAATACACTCTCTTGTCTTCAGGTCTTCAGGTCTGCAGTGCATCCTTTGAGGGCTACAGCTTCAGATACCCCCTTCCAGCTGCATTCTTTATTCAGCAAAGATTTCTATCTGATGCCTGAATTTCTGTGGCCTGAGACATATGCTGGCCTAGTCTCCGGATGCCTGGGTGAGCTGAATGCCAAGGTGTGTTACAGGGCCTACTGCCAATGTAGGTGCCATCTTGAGGCTCTTCATCTTCAGAGCTCTTTGAGGAGTCATTACTGAGATGAGCCTTGTCCTGGTTTCAGCTGGGATAGAGTTGTCTTCCTAGTAGCTGGTACAGTGCTGTGTTTTTGAGTTAGGTATGAGAAGAATGTTGATAACACACTGATGTTTTTAGTTGTTGCTAAGTAGTGTTTAGTCTAAAAAGTCAAGGATTTTTCAGCTTCTCATGCCCAGCCAGCGAGAAAGCTGGAGGGGCACAAGAAGCTGGGAGGGGACACAGCCAGGGCAGCTGACCCAGACTGGCCAAAGGGGTATTCCATACCATGTGACGTCATGCCCACTATATAAACTGGGGGGAGTGGGGTTGGGGGGAATCGCAGCTTGGGAACTAACTGGGTGTCAGTCAGCGAGTGGTGAGCAATTGCACTGTGCATCATTTGTGTATTCCAATCCTTTTACTATTACTAATATCATTTTATTAGTGTTATCATCATGATTATTAGTTTCTTCTTTTCTTCTGTTCTATTAAACCATTCCTATCTCAACCTATGAGTTTTACTTCTTTTCCCAATTTTGTCCCCCATCCCACTAGGTGGGGGGGAAGTGAGTGAGCAGCTGTGTGGTGCTTAGTTGCTGGCTGGGGTTAAACCACGACAGCATGCACAGCCAAGGAGATTGCACTTGCCATAGCAGTGCATGTTACACCAGAAGGGTGGGGAGAAGAGTGGGATACACACTTGCTCTTTTCGTCCACTGGCGTTAGTAGAATGAAGCATGCTGGGGAGACCACAGTCCTTGCTAGCAGCTAGTGAGTGTTGCTACCACATTAGACATGGAAGGTGGCCCAACTCTCTGTGTAACCTCTCTGGGATGCAAATGTGATGGGAATTTCTGAACTTCAGTAATGCCTCAAAACCGTGAAGATAGGTGGTAATGTATAACTGGGGTCCACTGAGAAATATTTGACTGCTTTTGCACGATTAAGTGCAAACAGAATTGTCTTGATGGGCCCGTTATAATTATATCCATCGGATGTTAAAGAAATTAGATCAGAAGGGAAAAGGGTGGTAACACTAGCACTCAATGTGTTGCCAGTCCAACCAGATTCACAACAGCTGCAAGCTAAACGTTATTCACACTGTTCAGGCCTTGAAACACTTTTCAGATATGTCAAGTTTTCCAGTCCTTAAAAGCCAGTTCTTCTGCTATTTAGTTCCTGATTTACACTGGAGACAGTTTGACTCATCACTAAATTATCTTCAGGCTGTAATACGGAGGGGATTATAAATAAGTCCCTTTATTACTATTATTGCCATTACATATTGTGTTATTTTTCTTTCTCAAATACATATATTTTACTGTTAAAAAATAGATCAGTAGGAAAATATATATGGATGTCAAAACAGATGTATACTGTACTTATGGACAGCTCCATGGATCTTGTAAGTCAGCATAATTGTAATTAAATTATCTGTGTTAGAACTCATTCTTAGACAGAATGCAGTTTTGGATCTGGCAGATCCATCTGGATTAATCTTAAATTCCTCTGACACTGTAATTTTTAACCATTTAATTCTAATACGATAATGCTCAGGAGTTTTTCTTCTTCCTCATGCTTCTGCAACTGTTCTGACCTTTGATGACATTAGTGGAATAAATTGAATGCTAAAGGAAACATGGTCTGGCAAAAGACTGGGTCTATTTGATCTGTTGGTGTTTCAGAATCTTGCAATAGCTTACAGCTTAATGTTATTTTGTATATTGACTTGAAAACGTGAATTTCACATTATTTATCCAGCACTTTACACTGAGATGGTTTTTATAATGCATTTGCAGGTAATTGGCCATTTTAAAAAAAAATCTGAAATGTCTGTCTTGGTAATGAGCTGATTTCAATCTAAAAGAGCTATGAAAGCTAAGTTAAAAGAAGGTAATGTACAACAGGACAAAAGAGACTTATGACGGTGGTGTGAAATTTAGTTACATTATTCATTTTGGATATCCTAAATGATATAATTTATTTTCTGTCTTTTTCCAACACTTCTGTACACTGCAACCTTGCTTGTACTTCATGAAGACTTGTGTGGTGGATGGTTTGGGGGTTTTTTTTAGCTTTATTGAACAAAAGATGTCTCCGACACATGCATAAAAATGAAAAAAAAAAAATTAAAATTCCCATGACATCAAACAATACTAGGTAGCTAGATCACTTACAAGTAAATCAAATAGGCTATCAGTCTGGAGCAAAGGAGACTTGCCCTTGGTGGAGGAGGATGATGTTAGGAAACACTTAAGCAAAATGAACATACATAAGGTTATGTGGACAGGCAAGCTGTACCCACAAGTGCCGAGGGAGCTGGCTGATGTCACTAGGAGGCCAGTCTGAACTGTCTTTGAAAGGTAATGGTGATCAGGAGGGGTTCCTAAAGACTGGAAGAAAGTAAATGCCACCTCTATCTTCAAGAAGGGCCAGAAGGGAGATCCAGGGAACTACAGCTTGGCCAGCCTGTACTCAATCCCTAAGAAGATGATGGAGCAAGTAATCCTGGAGCCCATTTCCAAATGCTTGAAGGACAAGAAGGTGATCAGGAGTAGTCAGAATGGATTTACAGTGGGGAAATCATGCTTGGGGAAATCTCCAGTTGGAGACTAGCCATTAGCGATGCACCCTGGGGATTGATACTGTGGCCAATACTGTTTAACATTTTCATTTTCATTAAACATTTCATTGGCCAAGGCTGAGCCCATCAGCCGCAGTGGTAGAACAGATTTAAGAAGGGGAATCTGCAGTGAGTAGTGGGATTGGAATGTGAGAGGAACCCCTCTGCAGACACCGAGGTCAGTGAGGAAGGAGGGGAGGAGGTGCACCAGAGGAGGGGATGCCCCTGCAGCCCGTGATAAGACAGCAGGTTGTCCTCCCCCAGCCCATGGAGGGGAGCTGGGGAGCAGATGCCCACCTGCAGCCTGGGGAGGAGCCCACGCCGGAGCAGGCACATGCCCCTGAAGATGGCCGTGACTCCATGGGAAAGCCCCCATTGGAGCAGGCTGTGACTGAAGATCCGCCTGCAGAAAGTACCCATGCCAGAGAAGTTCGTGGAGGACTGTCTGCTGTGGGAGGCACCCCACGCTGAAGCAGGGGACGAGTGAGGAGTCCTCCCCCTGAGGAGGAAGGAGCGGCAGAGACAAGGTGTGGGGAGTTGACCCCAACTCCCTTCCCCTGTGCCACCAGGGGGAGGAGGCAGGGAGAACAGGGAGTGGAGCTGAGCCAGGAAAGAGGGAGGGGTGGGGGGAAGGTGTTCTAAGGTTTGGGTTTACTTCTCAGTATCCTTGTTTTGATTTGATTTGTAGTCAATTAAATTGATTTAGTTTCTTCCCCAAGTTGAGCCTGTCTTTTGCCTGTGACCATAAGTGGTGAGTGATCCCTCTCTGTCCTTGTCTTGACCCACAAGCCTTTCTGCCTGTTTTCTCCTCCTCATCCCACTGGGGCCAGCAGGGGAGGACTGAGCGAGCAGCTTTTTGTGGTGCTTTGTTACTGGCTGGACTTAAACCACAGCAAGGCAATAGGCACAAATTAAAACACATCAAATTCCATCTAAGCACAAGAGAACATTTTTTTTTTTTTTTACTGTGAATATGATCAAACACTGAAACAGGTTGCCCAGAGAGATTGTGGAGTCTTCATTCATGAAGATATTCAAAACCAGACTGAACATGGTCCTGGGCAACCTGTTCTAGCTCACCCTGCTTGAGTAGGCAGGGGTTGGACTAGTCAATCTCAGGAGGTCTTTTTCAACCTCAGCAGTTCTGTGATTCTGTTATTTTTTCCCTATATATTGCCAATACTCTATTTAGGCTTTAAATGTTTTCTAAACACCAGTTCAATGATTTGTACTGAATATACCTTTGAAATTGAGCCAGAGAAAGAGGAAATATGTAATAGCAACTATAAAATACTTTGAAAGCATAAAAGTTCAGGAATGAAAAATTATGCATAGTCTTATGAGACATGACGTTGTCTGGGGACGAAAACAGCCTATTGTGTAGCTGTCCAATGTAGATAGTTTTATTCTGACAAAAAATCAAAATTACCCAGTCTGGAGTTCGATAAAATGTTCGTTTTCTTTCAGATGTATACATGGATGTCAGCAATACAAAATGCTGGGAACTGAATTTGTTTCCCCTCTCCAAATTTTCATATGTAAGCTGTGAAGATCTAAGCTAGTATTAAGAGTTTCCAATAGGGGGTAATATGCAACATACATATTTATATGCACCATAGACTGGACAGCTGAGCTATATGACTTCCAGAAAGTACCAGTCAAATGAGAATAGTGGTTTAAAACTGTATATAGTTTTAAAAGGAATGAAAGATCTAAATACATGATATGCTGGTCACAATTGGCAACAAGCATTCTTTTAATAATAAAAGCAGTTTGTTTTTTATCAAACCTGGGTTCTGTACTTGTCCCTGTATGTCATTTGCTTTGACCATGTGCTGCCATTGGTTTCATCCACATTGACTCTGGATATTTTTGTATTCTGATACAGCACATGTAAACAGCTAATTTGATTAATTTATTTTAACCAGAATTGTTCATCACAGAGGATGTCTCACTGAAACCAACTTAGCTTATTTTAAAAAAGAAAAAACAGACTGAGATAATTAGAAACAAAAAGCCTATGACCCTTCTACTTCTTCTTCTTTCTCCTTCAAATTTCAGAAGCTTTCTTCTGGCTTTTTAGCTCTCTCCATGCAACCTACATTGTTTTCAAAGAACAAATCAGCCCCTATTTTCTATTTGCTTCACTAATGACACAGTCTGACTCACAAAGCCTGTCTTTTATTCTGTCTGTATTAGACACTGATGGAGTGTCTACCAGCACTGTGTGCTTGATTTCATTCCCCAAATATAAGAACTTCATGCCCTTAGCTATCCCTTCTGGCTCTTAGCTGCTGCTCCAAAGGGCAGAGATTTTCTGCAGATCCTGTGCTGCATCAGGCAGCCCAGGTTGTCTCAGGTAGCCCAGAGCATCTCAGAGAGAGTTAAATACCTATGTTTAGACAATTAATTGATCCCCTGGATTCAGTGTATGAAAGTAGGGCATCTCTCCATCTGTGATACTTGCCCCTTCTTTTTGTAATATCCCTGCAGTTACTTCTAGTCTTCAGAAACCCAGTGCTGATTATGACAGGCTAGATTTAAGAAAAAGATAGTTCAGCAGAGCTGTGAAGCCCTGAGGAAATTATTCCATGTTAAACTGTACTGAGATGAGCAAACTTTGCAGTCCACAAATATACTCAACTGTCTGGACTGGCAGACCTGTGGAAATGCACCATGACTCCTTCCTTGCAAAGGAACCCCCAGGGCATTCAGGAGAATGTGCACCAGCCCCGCCTGCTCCAGACATGGCCAGTGTGAGCCTGGGGACCCAAGGTTCGGGGCATACCAGGGAGCCCATCTGTTCAGCAGTATAAATGCAGATTATAGGCTTTCTCAGAAAGAAAGAAAGAAAGAAAGAAAGAAAGAATCCAATACTCTCTTAAATCTTCAGCACTTGCAGGGTTTTGTCAAACAGGCCAGAAAACTTGCCACTGACTGTGATTTAACAAGAAGAATTTCACAGAAATGCCCTGTAAATCTTCTTAGGATTGATAAGCAATGTGGTTCAAACAAGCTATATTGTGGGCTGGAGTGTACAAGTGCAAAAGTGCAAAGAAATTGTATCTTTTGAAATGATTCTCAGGTAATTTTTTAAAAAAGCTTAGTCCTGTGATGTTCATACCACCCAGTTTTGAAAGCTGTAAACAATAGATTTCCATATGAAAGAAAGGACCTATTGTTCCACAAAGGGAGACACTAAACTCAACTGGAGTTATAAGAAAACAGAAAGAAACAGCTTTAAGGGAACAGAAATTATTGATAAGTGAGACATTTTGCACAGTAATAGTAAAAGATTAGTACCTTAAGCAGTATCATTAGAATAGATGCTGAAGTTTCCAATTCCCTTTCATAATAATGTAAATTTACTAAAGTAAGGGAGAAAAGTTGGAGAGCAATACAAAAAATAATCATAAAAGTAGTAATACTAGTCTAAATAATATTCCAAGCCAATCAATTTTAATTGTTAAAAATACTTTTTATATGCTTAAGTACAGAATGTACTACCCCAAGCACAATGTTTAAATCCATACAATTTTTGTAGTATACCTATTTCTAAAAGTGCAATGATAGGTCACATTATTCTGCCTCCTGACCAACTTTCTTTACTATTGAGTTGGCGAGATGTCTTACGGTTGAGGCATGAGCCTGAAAATTGATAAATGGAGGAGGTTTTTTCAGTTTGGCAAAGTCTTTCTCTCTGGCTTTGCTCAGTCTTTTGGACTGAGAACACCAGCAGATTAAACTAGCTGTTTGCAGAATAGTTTGGGCCCAGATATGGAAAAATCGCAAGCTTACAGCATGGGACTCAAGCTAAGCAAGCTGAGCAAAGATGATAGGCAGGAGGCAAAGTTTCTTAAGTTGCAGTGCAACTCTGTAAATGACACCATGACTGTTCATTGTCTTACCTGAGGTCACCAACACCTTGCTGTAGCAACCAGCCTCACTAGCTCAAGTTGCCATCAGGCAAAGGTCTCTTCATCTACCTCCACTGTACAGTCTTTATCTCCTCAAACCTCAAGTCTCAATATAGGAAGTAGGAATAACTACAGAGATCTTTTAAACTGGCAAAATACAGACTATTTAAAGGAAGGATCACGCAATTCTTCAATCCTAGTTTGCATCACAGGTGGATAGCAGTTTCAATTTTTGTTCACAAGGGATTTGAGAAGTAAAATAATATTTTTAATAATGCAAGAATTATTATAGCAATATAGGCATTGATAAGCAAGCTAAAAAGAAAAGCTGAGCCACTGAAAATAGAGGAAAGCGTTTCATTCTGCCAACAAAGAAGTTTCATTTGGTCTACTAATTTACACGTGCATGACTGTGTTTGGATTATCTGAACAAGTGCTGGTATTTTCTACTGATATTTCCATTTTCTTTGGGAGCTAGCTTTTCAGTCTTTAAAAGCATCTAGTTTTATAGCTTTCTACTTTCCAGTCTGACATGTTATAAATGAAAGTTTCATCCTCAAATCTTGTCTCAATATAAATTCAGAATATTTTAAAACTTTTGAGTGTGCACATTCTAAAACAGACAAAATGATTCACTCCTTCCTTCATCAAATGAATAATTTGTCTTCATTCAGAAGATAAGGTCAAGTATGAAGTAATCCACTAATTATTGCATACTGACCAAAAAGGTTTGGGTTTTTTTTAACTTTGAGTATTTTATGGTACTAGGTTGTAAATCACAGGAACAATAAACAGCGGAAGTAACATTGCCCTGTAATTGGGGGGTAAGTCATTCTAATTATTAAATCTGAATCAGACAGTGGATGAATGGCATTATTATCCATTGCGCCTAGCGAGCAACTTCCAATGTGAAGATTGCACAGAGGTTTGGGAGGGTTGGTTGGGGGAAAGTAGTATTCAATGAGACAAAGCATGCACTGTTAGGTCCAGCTGACACAATCTGCTCTCTCAAATAGTCATGAAATGGTTACCTCTTTGACAGAAGAAAAGAGCAACTTGTGATTATTAAGTGAGACATTCTCATACTGTTCTGCTCCAAAAGACTAACAATAATTCTTGGATTTATAAGAATTACAGAATGTCCATAGATGAGGTTGATCACCAAATAATAGATTAAATCATGCCTATCACAAAGCTTGATGTTGCCACATTGGTGCATAGATTAATGGTATTTGGCAACGCTCTGAATGGCCATTTGCCATTCATTCATGGATGCCCTCTGGAGTACAATATGAGAGTGACCTGTTGGGAAAAGGAGGGGGGGGTTTCATCTATTCATTGTTTCTACTGTAGTAACAGAGAAACACTGGGGATGGGTGAAGTCGAGACTTTGAGTTAGCTATTTCTTAGTGCATATAAATTCTGAAGGGGAAGCAGGGAGGGGACTAAGGAAAAATCAGTTGCAATCAAGACAGTACAATGTGATAGTTTAAATCCTGATTCTAGATGATCCAATTATTTCTTCCACAGCACAGTAAATGTCATATGATTAAAAATAATTGGGGCATCAATAATTTCTTTTGATACAGATACGTAAATTTCTGATGGAAATTTTTTTCACATTTACTGTTCTATTTCGATCTTTCATTCAGAACCCTAGAGGTCTATAGGAAAGATTACATCAGTTTATGTCACAGCTTGGGATGGTGGGGAGAAATAACATCTGCCTCTCCTTCTCCCCACTCCTCTCAGCAGCAAGGGTGGCCATCTTTCAGACATGGTCTGGGTGGGGCGTAGAGGTTTTCTTTGCCCTCAGGTCTCTGCCCTAATGAGTAGTGAAGGATGGAGCAGAGGCAACCCCAAGTGTTTTTGCTCAGGTGAGCAGCTTGGGTGTATTGGGCTTTCCTCCTACATTGCATGCTCTGACAGTGAGTTTGGATGAACCCTCATGAGCAGAGAATTATTGATTCAATAATATATCAAGTTTTATAGGAAAACTGACATATCTTGACCCGAAAAAAAATTTTATCTCTGGAATAAGACAGACTTCATTTTACATTTATTCATTTTTCTCAAGCTTCATGCAAGCTTCTGCCTTAAATGAAAAACTATGCTCTAGCTGAGATCTGAGATTGAACATCACTTATTTGAGTTGTGTTCAGCTGAGCTTCAGATGACATTTTATACACTTCTAGGTTTTTCAAGGAGCTGGAGAAAAACACCTAAGCCAGTTGGAATCACTATTCCTTAGAAATCCATATCAGACTCTGAAGAATCTTGTCATCGTATGGGCACTTTAAAGGATGAGAAAGGAGGATTATGTAATGGCATTATTTATTCTTATCCCCTGCAATTCTCCTGCACTTCCATTCTCATTTTGTTGCCAGTTACACTATTACTCCATTCATTTAGTAGCGCTGTCCACAGAGATTTCGCTTATTAATTCTCACTTTCTGTACTTCCCTGGGCTAGTTATTATTCTTCCAAGGCATGCTTAAGACAACATAAATCTAACAATTAGGGACACCTGACTGAGATGCTGAAATGGAGAAGTAACACTTACTCTGGACCTCCAAAGTTGAGGCATAGTGGAGGGTTACTTTTCAGTAACTTACTGAAAGTTCATTACCTCAGTTACTTAAGTCAGTTACTTACTGACTGGAGGAAGTCACAGAATAGCTTTCTCCCTCAGCCCCTAGAACTTCTGTTCAGCTCTTCTGGTGGTGCTTCTTCAGAAGGCATCCACATTTGTTTCTCTCTCTCTTAACTTAAGGTGCTTCTTATTCTTTCTGGTGTTCTAGTAAGCTGAGGTGTACAGACCAACCCACAGATTTTTAATTATAACTAATGTATCTATTTGATATAGCTATGTAAAATACTGAGTGGAGCAGGGAATGTAAGTGGGTACTGCTGAAGGCATTGCCATTGACACACTCAGAAAGACTAAGTAATCATATCATTGCACCCTGCTTGAAGGCCTACAGATAAAATGGGTACAGGAACATAATGTACAAATCGCCTGCTGGGCTAGGAAAGAACTGAAAAACTAAACTTATAATACTTTCCAGATACCTGGCACAATAAACATATGAATGTCATGTTTACCTTCACCCATGTACTTCTTCAGGAGGAAACTAGCTACACAGGAGTCATTGAGGATAAAAGCTATAGTCTGGACACAGACTGCTCTCCACTGTCTCTTCTGAGTAGGTTGACAATATTCCTTGGCAAGGCAGTATTTCCTGTGCACCACTTAGGAAGTCAACCCCAGTGAGTTTTCCGAAGTCATCTACAAATCTTTACACTGCTGCCTCAAAGTTACTTTTAACACACTTATTTTTCTTGTTGATAAACGCTTCTTTTCTATTAAAACCACAATGATTTATGTTGAATGGTGTCTACTATATCCTTCTTAATTTCTTTCCTTTATTGTGTTTCTTCCTAAGAAATTTTGGCAAAGTCCATACAGAACTGTGGTTTACAGATTATCAACATGGGCTTTTCTTATAATATGTCTTTTCAAAGCAGTTCCATACTTGTAAGTTTTATGAAAAGCTGATTTATACTTCATGGATTAAAGTGGTCATGGTACAACCATCACTGCTTTTGAAAGGCATCAGAATCTGCACATTTTGGCTACATAAAGTATTTGGTTATATAGTGTATTAGAGCTATATGTTAATGAGAAATGTATTTGAAATACAAGTGTATTTTGAAATGTTTTCTTGCTAAATCTAAACATCCTCTGTTTTCACAGAATCTAAACTTCTCTTTTTTTTTATTAACCTGATTTTTTTTTTAATCACAAGAAATCTGGAATTCATATGCAAGAAAAAACATTTCCACTTTAGAGGTGGACTTTTCAACTGAATGTATTGGCACTTTAAGTGAAAGCTGCAAACTTACTACAACCTGTAGCCGCTTTCATGTGCATCATACCTTAAATGCTGCAGTGCAGCTGCTCAGCACTTCCACTACCACTGTTGTTTCCTCTTCCACTGAGGACTGAAAGATCCTATGGTTTAGCTGGTTTTGGAAAATATACTGGAAAAGAATAATTTCCTTCACCTCCTGAAATTAATGGTATTTGATGGGAATTCCTTGACTTCAGTGGAACTAGAATTTCCCTCACATTTGTGTGTCTGAGTGTGGGCACTTTATCAATGAATCCGTGCTTGAAAAATCTCACAGTTAATTTTGAAAGATGATTTTTGCAAAATGTCAAAAGGTTGATTGGGAGCCTTTGTGAACTGTTGGTCCCAATTTATTATCTAAACCAAGAAAATGTTCCTGTCATACCTTCAAATACACTTTATTTAATTATTTAATTTGAATATGTTTGCAAGGAAAAATTTAAGTATCTCTTTCTGCCATAGACAGTCTTTGGGACAAAATTGGCTTCCGGGAGACTGTATGCATGTATAATATCAGATAAGCTATTCTTTGTGGATACAGTACTGAAGTAAATGAGTTGTTTACCTGAACTACACTTTCCTCAGACAGCAACTGTGGAGCCTTATTGAGAGAAATGTTTCCTGTAACCTTTTTTCCTTTCCTCTTCTGTAACTTTTAGTTACTGTGTAAAGTCTTAAAAAAAAATACAGTGTAAAAATTATTTCCACATAGGTCTATGGCATGGGGACTCATAAAACCTGATCTTTAATGTTCTCCATTCATAGCTTTTCAAAACGCACCAGAAGCTCAGCAACAGACATTAGGATTGTCTTGGGTTATAATGACCCAGGATTAGTAATGCCACTTACACCTATTCATTCCTTCATCTCAAGGGAATGCAAGCAATATACAGATTTTGCCATATTTGGAATTGTTTGCCTTTCTCCTATGTCAGTTAAAAACCTGCTGCTGGCAACAGCAGCAGCCCTCCACAAAGATCATCAGAAGCTTCTAATGGAAGTACCTTGAGATTTAGAAAGTGTGAAAATGCAGGAGCCAAAGAATCACACAGGAACTTTTTGATTTTTTAATTTTTAATGAATACTTGCAGGAGTAGTAGAAAATATTAAAGGACTACTCATGTTTTGCAGCCTTAAGCATTCAGCAGGACACATCTTTCGAAGGGCCTTCCAGAGGACTTTGAGACCTGAGAGAACAGTGTGTTGATATATTTAATAAAATCAGCATGAGGTGAAAATATGAAGAAGGCTGTTAAGTAGTGTCCACATGAATATTTTTAACCAGATGATGGTGTTAAAGCCTGCAGTGTTCCTCAGCTGAAATCTGCTCAGGGATGTAGAGATGTAAAAACATAGCTTCAAGCCAAGTTTATCTTCTGGAATGTCTGAGGTGAGCTCTTAAACTGATGCGGGCAACCCTGGTTTCCTGAGGAAGCTGATCGGTAGCCTATCTATTCCTTGAGCAATGTAAGTGTCCTATCTTTGCTACTGTGAAACAGTGGCAGTGCATGTTGGGTTTGCATGGCAAGGTTTTGGTAGTGGGGGAGTGTCCCGGTTTCAGCTGGGATGTAGTTAACTGTCTTCCTAGTAGCTGGTACAGTGCTGTGTTTTGAGTTCAGTATGAGAAGAATGTTGATAACACTGATGTTTTCAGTTGTTGCTCAGTAGTGTTTAGACTAGAGTCAAGGATTTTTCAGCTTCTCATGCCCAGCCAGGGCACCTGACCCAAACTGGCCAACAGTGTATTCCATACCATGGGACGTCCCATCTAGTTTAGGAACTGGGAAGTGGGGGGGCAGGGATTCGCCGCTCGGACACTGGCTGGGTGTCGGTCGGCGGGTGGTGAGCAATTGCCCTGCGCATCATTTGTACATTCCAATCCTTTTATTACTACCGTTGTCATTTTATTAGTGTTATCATTATCATTATTAGTTTCTTCTTTTCTGTTCTATTAAACTGTTCTTATCTCAACCCAGGAGTTTTACTTCTTTTCCTGATTTTCTCCCCCATCCCACTGGATGGGGGGGGAGTGAGTGAGCGGCTGTGTGGTGCTTAGTTGCTGGCTGGGGTTAAACCACGACAGGGAGCTACAGGGGTGGCTTCTGTGAGAAGCTGCTAGAAGCTTCCCCTATGTCTGATAGAGCCAATACCAGCCGGCTTCAAGATGGACCCACTGCTGGCCAAGGCTGATGGTGGTAGTGCCTCTGGGATAACAGATTTAAGAAGAGAAAAAAGTTGCAGGAGATACAGAAACGGCAGCCGGAGAGGGGGGGAAGAACATGTAAGAGAAACAGCCCTGCAGACCCCCAGGTCAGTGAAGAAGGAGAGGGAGGAGATGCTCCAGGCGCTGGAGCAGAGATTCCCCTGCAGCCCGTGGGGAAGACCCTGGTGAGGCAGGCTGTCCCCCTGCAGCCCAGGGAGGTCCACAGTGGAGCAGATATCCACCTGCAGCCCGTGGAGGACCCCACACCGGAGCAGGTGGGTGCCCAAAGGAGGCTGTGACCCCATGGGAACCCCGCGCTGGAGCAGGCTCCTGGCAGGACCTGTGGCCCCGTAGAGAGAGGAGCCCATGTTGGAGCAGGTTTTCTGGCAGGACTTGTGACCCTGCAAGGGACCCACGCTGGAGCAGTTTGTGAAGAACTGCAGCCCGTGGGAAGGACTCACATTGGAGAAGTTCATGGAGAACTGTCTCCCATGGGAGGGACCTCACACTGGAGCAGGGGAAGAGCGGTGAGTCCTGCCCCTGAGGAGGAAGGGGCGGCAGAGAAAATGTGTGATGAACTGACTCCAATGCCCATTGCCCATCCCCTTGGGCCACTGGTGGGGAGGAGGTAGAGAAAATCGGGAGTGAAGTTAAGCCTGGGAAGAAGGGAGGGGTGGGGGGGGAGGTGTTTTAAGATTTGAGTTTTATTTCTCATTACCTTAGTCTGATTTGATTGGTAATAAATTAAACTAATTTACCCATTCAAGTCTGTTCTGCCTGTGATGGTAACTGGTGAGTGATCTCTCCCCGTCCTTATCTCGACCCACGAGCTTCTTGTTATATTTTCTCACCCTTGTCCAGCTGAGGATGAGAGTGATAGAATGGCTTTGGTGGGCACCTGGCATCCAGCCAGGGTCAACCCACCACACAGTGCACACTAGGAAGTATACGGTTTCTCTTCCTGTGGACAAATATCACCTGTTGGTGACATGCTGCCAGAATGAGCTTCCAAGAATTTAAAACAAAAAGTGTTGGGGAAAAAAAAAAGGCAGAAAGGAAAGAAAATATCCCACAGCTTCACAAATGTCTCTCTTAAAGCTAGCATCTCACTTTTTAATAATTTGCTGACAGTCTTGTGCAACTGATAGAAAGATATCTAGATTATCAATAGCAGTTATACCTTGTAGATTTATAGGAAAAGAAATTGAGACACTGGATCTTCAAAGCAATCTTCACTGACTTACTCAGAGATCTGTGCCAAGATTTTTTTAATTCACTCTGATTCCTCCGGGATACAACTGCCCACTGACATGAATTGTTTTACAAGATCCGGACACAAAAATTGGAGCCAGTGGAAAGCAGGAATGAAAATCTGAAATATCTTAAGAGCCAATAAACCTAACAAATATGCAGCTGAGATAACTATACCCTAACTTTTTTTAGCATAATGGTGTAACTGACATCTCCCAAAAGGGATGTAGGCCTAGGAATTTGTCAGCTACAGGATGTCTGATGGAAAATGCGGCATTTAGGATGAGAGAACTAACTGACCCAGAACAAAACTGTCTTATAACAATTTAATCATATTGATGAGAAAGCTCCAGAACAGACTATGTCATGGCACTCTCTGATTTATCAGTATAGATATAATTATAGTGTCCACTGGAAGGTTATTGTTGAGTTGGTGATACAATAATATCGGGCCAGTACACTGGTGAGCTTCCTCTGGTGAATAGGTTGTCTATCCCAGGTTCACCACCAGTACAATGAGGGCACATACTTTCTCCTAGGTGAGCTATCAAAATTAACTGTTTTGTGAAACATTTAAATACAAATTAAAAGAGAACAGTAAATATTATCTTCCAAGTAGCAGGAGTATGCATGTTCTCATAGGTTGCATCATCAAATAAATACAGATATTAAAAATATAGTATTTTGGATGACTGAATCACGTTTTCAAATTTGAATAGCATGAAGAATGGAGAAGAATACTGCTTGGTGTGAAGCACTGTCTTCACTTATAAAGAAAATATTTCTTTTTTTCAGGAAGCTCATGTATTCCTGCTATAAGTATTTCATGTTTCTCCAAGTTTTCAGATAAATAGTCCTCTAGGCCATTTTTCATCTGTAAAATTCTTCTAATGTTGGCCATATATTTCATACAACCTGTTCATAAGACTCTTCAGGGAGATTTGTGGCTTCTGATGTTTGGAAATTTCTTTGGAGTGTGTGATCTGTAGATACTTCTAGAAGTCAAGAACTATTATCTGAATTATTATCTTTGTTATGGATGTAGGAAATTATCTAGGACTTTATCCAAATCCCTCTGAAGTCAATTCACAAACAAAATAAGGATGGTGATGATAAGTACCTTTTCCTCATCATCTGCTATGTAGGCTGCAAACCATGCGGCCAGGACTGCCTGTTACATTCTCAGTACACAGAATGTATTGTAGTGAGACACTGATTGTGGCTGGAGACTGTAGGAGATACAGTAATAATAAATATTTTATCCCATTAAAATCAAATGGATGCTATTAGAAACTTGCTCTATCTATGGAAGCATGCAGAGTTATAACATGAATTCTGTAAAGTTCAGCTATTTTCATGGGATATAGTCCCAGAAAACATTCCTTCTTCTTAAAAGATAACTACATTGAAGCATTTAAGATGTGTGCCACTCTGCTAAGTAGATTTTTATTTTACAGTTTCCAGGCCTGGCTGTATCCCAGTTCATTTATTTCCAACTGGGTTCAATTTCCAGGGGAAGGCAACTTCCTATGATACTTATTGTCCAATAAAGGTGAAAATAATGTTCTCCAAACAGCACTATTTAAACTGGCATGCACATGTGGCTAAACAGTTTAATTCAATTTAAATAAAAATGTACACTGGCTGGAAATACTATGAAAACTGATAGTCCAAGTGGGGTAAAATGTTAAGTGTTCAGTGAAATGTAGGTTTTCAATTGTCCTTATTATCAAGCATCTTTTCCAGTTCAGATTTTTTGCCTAAGTGAGCATATTTTCAAATATGAATTAAGAACAGAAATACGAATTCATAGACTCAGTTCAGAGAAGAGTTTACCATGTTGTTGCATTGATTACCCAGTGTAAACTTATCTCCCCAGTTTTGAAGTGTTGTGCTCCATCTTTTCATTCTCACTATCTAGCTATTTTATTTATATGGCCCATATTGCTACAACATGACTGACGGACTAGTTTTGAAGACTTTAAAGTACTTACATGCTTAACACCACTGTGGGACAGGGAAGCAGCATTCCCTACTCTCATTTATAAATGACAAACTGAATTGCAGCTGCATTTGCCTGAGTTCACAAGGACCGTCAAGTCATGGCAAGTCTCCCTGAGTAAAAATGCTTGCCTCAGACTGCCTCGGAAATGAACCTACACCAACTCTAACTTAGAAATGTAACCTCACATCAAAGTGAGGTACCTTTTACAAGGAATAGAATAAACTCTCTGTTCAGAATTCCCACATTCTGTTTATGGAGTGAAGGCCTCAGAATTTAATTAATCAACTGTGTGTTAACATTTATTTTGAAAGAAGTGAAGGACAATTTAAATCCATACTTAAGGAATAAAGTAGGCTCCTTCCTCTGAGCATAGTCTCACTGAAATTAAAAACTCAGTCATCCCAAATCTTGAGCCTAACAAAAGCATTATTTTTTTGATCAGAGAACAAATCATATAGTCCAGATCTAAGGATGTAATTATTCTTTCTCTTGTCCTGATTTAAATCATTTACTTCCATAATCCTGACAGCTTACTTTTTGTTTACATAGTGGTAGGCAGGAGAAGAAAAAAAAATAGCTAAAGAAAAGCAAGTTTTCCAAACACATTATGTCATTCGAAAGGACCATAGATGAGATTTACATGGAAGCAGAAAAAAATAAGTACCTAATGTGTTCAAATGAGAAATAATGAAAACAAGGATGAAGTTGCTAAACTGGCAAAAAATGAAATATATTCCTCTTAAGATTTTGGTGTGCCATGCATAGTACCTAAGCCTTTCTGATATTGATTATGGTGGCTCAAACACAAAATGCATTTTTTGTCTTGTTCTAGATGGAGTGAGGTCTCTGGCACAGCTAGGAGGAGGTGGGGTGCAGCTGTTGTAAATCACTACAAGTTTGTTTTTGGTGGAGGGTCTTTATGAAGCACCTGAAAGCACCTCTGTTGGTAATGGGAATTATCAGCTCCATAAGGTAAAAGCAAATTGCAGTATATCTCTGGCTTGGTCTTTCTGGAGTATTCTGCTTTCTGTAAGTGAATTTCTCTTCATAGACATAGCATTCTTTAAAATGAAACATCATTCTTCTTTTCTGTGTTAATATATGTGATGGTTCTAGATTACTATTATACTGAATAACCATGTGGACTTGCCCATTTTGGTTGTATTTTGTGGGATTAGAAGCTCTGATGAAAAAACCTCTCTAGTATTCAGCTATTGTGGCTTGAGATCCTGTCAGGTTCTTCCCCTGGCCAAATGAGTCGAAATGTTTTTTGTCACACTTTGCTGGATGACATGTGAAAAGATAGGAAATGCTTTTCTATTTAATTATAATGGTTTTTTAAATTAACACTTCAATGAAAAATAACATTTAAGCATTGAAACTTCTCCTATGTGATAACAAATAAATGTATGGTTTTCATTCAGAGAAAAATTATTTACCCCTCCTTTTTACAATAGACAGCATACAAATTTTGGGGGAAAGTCTAGAGATTTTCATATCCCATATTACCGCTCTGTGACTTTTGGCTAGTCCTATGACACAGTCCTCTGTGACCTACCAGTTTCTGGATCTCAGCATTAGAATTAAAAGACAGCCAAATAAAGTTCAATGGCTGCCATAAAAGAAGGACCTGGTTTAATTGTAGTGAAATTTTCACCAGCTCTTTTTTTGTGCTAGCAATCACTTAATGTTACATAGCACTGCAAAACACTGATCTTTTTGACCTTTCTCATTCCAAAGCAGGAAATATTTAGATTTTCATTGCATTTCCAGTTCAAATAATGGCTGTCCATTGTATTTAATTATATTATTTCAGACTACACTACTGTGCATATTTGTTTATTTAGTGTGGTGTCCCTGAATCATCCATGACCAAGAATTATGAGGTCAGTTGTAAAAATATTTGGCTTGAACTGAGCTTGCAGCTAGGGAAATCTTTGTGGTTTATTTGCTATATAAGTAGTTTCTGTTTATTTTCTGTGCTTAATGGATACTGTACTTGACCTCATTGTTGATAACAACATGCAAGCTGGCACAGCCATATTTGCAGTGATACCGTTTTCATTCAATCTGTGCATGTATTTAAAAGGTTCTTATTCTCTTCGAATACAAGTCTGATACAGATTTTACTCAAGTGTTCAAAATACTGCTCTAAAGGCTCATTCTCTGTGTAGGTGAGATGCTACTTGTGAAATGTACAGCAGTGTTAGAATCCACCACCCCTACCCCCATATATATAGATTCATATTGACTGACTGAGGGTATTATATATCCAGAACATCCAAAGAAGTTTTGCTTTAAAGGCAAAAATTAACACCCTTTAAAATGAAAGGAGGAACAGTGTTGCACAGATTTTGTCTTTACTACTTCTGATGTGAGGCATTTGAACCCAGAACAGAGAAGTGGAAAGTTTTTGGTTGGGTTTTTTTTCCTTTTTTAATTTTTTTTTTTTTTTTTTGTAAACTCTAGTAGTTGGTGATTGAATCAAGTCTGCCCAATTTTCTCCGATATAGCCATCTTTCATCAGGATGGATATAACATTGTAGTTCAAACTCTAGAATTTTCCAAACATGGTCAGAAAGCCAATTGCCTGGGATAGAAATAACTTCATATTTCACACAGCAGGCCAATCTTGGTAGTGCAGAAGTCAACGAAAAAGTTTCCATAAACTTCTCTGAGGACAGCATTTCAAGCAGAGGAACTGTCTACAGCTACTTGTCCTTCCAATAACAGTTTGTATTTAGAGTTTCTGTCACTTTTGTTTGCAGAATTGGGGAATCAATTTAGTTCCAAAAAATACATTTAAGTTCATACGTCACATGGATATTGAATGCTGCACGTGGTGTAGTCTTTGAAAAACACCACTGTAGAAGAAGTTATTGTAGTTTCATTCAACACTAATCAGCACAGAAATATCAGAAGCTACCCACTGTAAGACTCTTAGCACTTTGGCAGTGTATGTCATTGGCCTCTGCACAAAAATTTGGGGAATTTTTTAAAGTGTTGCCCAGAAAGTGTTGACGTTTTCTGCTGTGGGTGGTAGCAGGTTTAGGAACTAGCCATAGTACGAGAAATACAAGCACATTACAGGAAAATTTGGCTCCCTTGTCTTAGTCTGCAGCACAGTTTCCCTTATATGTGATGGGCTTGGAAAAGATTGAAAAGTCATTGTGGAAGAGAGGATGAAAGAGGATACATAGTACTGTCTACACAGTGTATTAATCCTGTGGGTAATGTTAAAGCTGTTTTATCTCTAAGGTTGTTTATCTGGAACCCTTTATTAAACTAAAACCAAACAAAACTTTTCAAAATTTATGGGCCCTATTTTTTTTTTCCTCAATGGCATGTGAAACACTTTGCAAGGCTAATGTAATTCTTGTATAACTTACATGTATAATTGCATCTTCCACCCAGTCACCAAACCACACTGGTTTTAAATGAGCATCCTATTAGTATATAATGCTGTAATATAACATAGGGAGCTGTCGATAGTCCATATTTTCACACTTTGATATGCAGAAACTCCTTCAGCAGGGAATGAGAACTTCACAAAATGTTATCTTGTAAACAAAACAAAATCAAGAACAGATTTAGAAATAATGTGAAAAAACATTTGAGGTTTGTCTCTTACCCAGTACTTGGCAGACTGCAAATTAGGATTTTGTTACGAACACTACAGAATATTATGTATAAATCTGCTGCTTGAGAATGATGCCAGCTCCTCCAAAGTTAAGAATCATTGAAGAAAAATGTTCATTATCCTTTACTGACATATATGTATTTGTCTATCATCACCTCTTCAAATATCTAAATTGCAAACAGTTGTTTTTCAACCCCTGTTTAGTAACCAGTTTTCCCCAACTCTGGCAGTGAATTTTGTAGCCAGACTGAGATCACTGGCAAAGTAGAAAGGAAAGAGTTATTAAAAAAAATTATTAAAAAGTTTGGCCTCTACCTTTAAATGGACACAGCCTCATAAACTTACGATTAGATGTCCTCCTGGTAGGATACAGAGTAGTACCCTTGAAACTGGGGGCAATTTACAGAAGCTGTACTGAACCATACCAGTGAGGACTTGGTCTTAATTCCATGTGTTCCTCATCTTATGTCAATAAAACTGTTGTGCAAACCTTCATTAGAACTGTCTTAACTTAAAAAACAAAACAAAACCAAAAACAAAACCACAAAATGCATCCAGCAATTAGGAACATTAACAGCCAGTTGCTGCATGTTGACACTCAGAGACTCGGAGCACATCAGAAATGTCTGCAAAAATGCCAGCTTTTGCATCTATAGGGCAGCTCCCTTAAAAGATCAATGGCAACCTCTGAATATCTTTGTGGCGGTTGTGCCACTCTGAGGACCTACAATGAGCAAAAAGTTTCAAGCTTGTGTGTGATGGAGCATCAGGTGCCAGGGAAGTTCCCCAGCCTCCTTGTGTAAGGGACCAAGTAAGCTGTGTTTCTGCAGAGGCTGTCTAGCAATTACCTCCTGAGAAGTCCTATCCTAGCAATGCTCTATTGTCTCTGCAGTTTCCTAGAAAAAACTTTGTCTTTTTGGCACCACAGCAAAACTTCTACCAAGTAAGTTCAATGCCAGAGTGTCAATTTTACACCTCGGTTTGACTTTTAGTAGTAACGCCAGGGGAATTAGTGATCCTGCTGGCTACACCCTGACTCCACATCAGGGTGTGGATCCCTGGCCGATCCCATTCAGTGTATCGGTTTTCCTAGTACATAATCCTACTGCAAATGGATAGGTTGCCAATCTGAGTAAGAGCTTATGGCCAAGCTGTTACATCCTTCAGCATGCTATTTCAGATACAGTCTATATGACAGCAGATCTTTTTCTGTGGAGACTGTAGCATCAGTTGTTATATCAGAAGGTTGTTACAGCAGCTGCAACAAAATATGGAAAGTCTTGCAAGAACATATGTTGCTCTTGTCTCCTTTTTTACTGAGATGAATCTGTACTTCAGCAAAATATGAGTACAGCATGTAGTATCTGGAATGGGAACCAGAGAAATTTTTAAGAGTGTTTATATCTGGTGTTCTGTTTCAAGCTTAACGTAAATTTTCTTTTAAAATGTTTATGCGATTGCAGTTGGTATCAGTTGACACGGTAAATATAACCCATAGTTTAAAACTAAAATTAATTAAGGGACTGGAAGAAATAACTGAGGAAAACAGGATTGTAAGTACACCAATGAAAAGCTTAAACATTTTTTCAAGTATTACCCATAACAAGATTAATTGATGCTAAAGTTGTAAATTATGTCATTCTCTCTCTGTCCAGAAAGTACAGAATGTAAAATGTTCAAAGTATCCTCGAAATGGTCCGTGTTGTAAGAACTGCAATAAATTCTTAAAGATAACCAGATGGTGGCAGATTCACTAATTCACACAGAAACTATCATGCTTACCTTTAGAATACCTTGGCCTATTACTGGCGTTTTGTGGAAAGCCATGCTTCCAGTAGAGGTTTTACAATATTTTAAATATAGGGTCTTGATAAGAGCTGGGGATCCATAACGGTTGGAGGATAGTGTGGAACTTATCTTACCTTAAGTTAAAGTTTTTGGGGTGAAGCTAACAGCAGGGCCATATTTTTTTCTATTTACTCATTGGCTAGTGCAGTGAAAAGGTCATTAACCAAATGAGCCTGTAGTGTCTATACACAGTTGCATGATCCAAGTCTTTCAGAGAAATTGCTGAAGGAGAAGAGATGGCAGAAATGACTAGACTTGAAAACCATTATCTAAATTATTTTAGGTTTGTTTTTTTAGACAGGGAGACAAACATCATCTCCAATGCAGCAGGACAGTAGGACTCTTTTGACTGTGACTATGCTCTCACTCAAAATCAGGGGTAAAATTGCTGCAAGCTTCCTCTTCCATAAACAGACCCCAGGGAAGAAAGAGTAAGAGTAATTTTGTCGGTTCCCTTGACTTTGGTCACTCAAGGAAAGCACAGGAAATGCTGGGAAAAATATTTATGAGGAAAATAATTTCTCACTTAGACAGTCCTGTAGGCTGTGTTTCACCTAAAGTCCTTGCCATGAACTTGTTGAGGGGTTGCAACATTCAGTCAAATTCAGATTCTGAGCTACGGCATGGGACCATGCGGAAAGAGACCTGTGCTAGTGTACATCAGTGATGGTGCAACTGCTAGAACTGATGGGTTATACTGTAAATTCTATTTTCTTCCCATCTTTCCTACTTGTAGATTGTAAACTCTGAATAACAGGAAGATCTTATAAACTTGTAGGTACTACAGGAACACTCCTGTGTCAAAGGGTACATTTATTTATTCATTCTTGATTTATCCATCTGTATTAAAATGGAAGGGAAGTCCAACACATGTTAGTATGTGAGGAGAATTTTACTTCATATAAAACTATTTGGAACTGTTTATATCCACTCATTCAGGGATCTGTGACCTGATGCATTTATACACAATTCATCTGTATTTAGCTTGGACACAGTACAAGTGTGAAATTTCTTGCAGGCTGCATATAATCATGACATCATCCAAGATTTCATTTTGGGTCAGATGCAGCATTGCTGTGTCCTCTCTGGAGCCAGGGCAGGTTGAATACAATTCATCATATGACTGAGTGTCTACTATTTAATGCTGCAAGGCTTGTCCCGTGGTAGCACTAGTGAGGATCTGAATGTTCCATTCTCTCCCCTGATCTGGCAGGAATAACAATGCAGACCTTATCTAGTCCAAGCAATGACACATGCTTTGCTAGGGAATAGTGAATCCAATTTCATTTGTGCATAATTATGAGGACAGAGCATATTAAAAGTGAAGCAGTAAGTTCTTTTACCAGCTCTGACAATATGTCAAGAACAAAATTAAAGAAGCAGATTTTTTTTTACATTTGACTTAGGCTATATGAGGTATTCTTGTGGCAATCAACCTCCATGAAGGATGGATATTGTTTTTTAAAGTCTGCTATGATTTGTATTTATGTAAGCAAAATGTGCAATGTGGACTCTAATAAGTATGTATAAATTTTCTGAACATGAAGTATCAATGCTATTTTTATACTCTCGTTTGTTGTCCATAACACCTTTACCACATGCCTTCGCTACTGATATCCTGCAGAGGCTATATACAGCGGCTCTAGTTTTGAAGTGGTAGCACACCATATAAACACATAAACTGGGAAGGTGGTCCCTGCTCCTCCGTATTCACCAGTATGGAAAGACGAAAGTAAGGTTAATTTGGTTCAAATACCTAAGGGCAGAACAATTTATGCCAACTGTAAAAAGCTCTGAGAAGATGCTTCAGAAGCCAACATGTTTATAGTATTCCCTAGCTGCTGTGCCTCCTTTGCCAGCAATAGTTGAATAGCAATGTAGGAGGTGTGTGCTGGTTCTCAGTGACAATCTGTTATGCTGGAGAAGTCCTCACATGCTGGGTACACCAGCATAGTTTACCCTCACCGTAACAGAATGAGCCAGTTACTGCTTTTGTTGCTATAAACAAATCTGTACCAGAATATCTTACTATTAATGATCTTCAGAAATTAAATTATTTGAATAAGAAATTGTATTGTTAAAGGACAAGTTAGAACTCAGCTGTTGGCCAGGATTTTAAAAATTGCGTAGTGAAAGAAGCTTTTCCTCCAAAGAGTATCCAGCTGGAGACAGTAGGAAGGATGGTACTGTGAAGCAGTTTCTCAGCATTTTAGAAAGATGGGGGTTTATTACTTGTCCTCATTGCAAACTTGAAACAAGGGCTCTCAAAAAAAAAGGAAGTAGCATGTTTGAAATTTTTGTTCCTCTTGCTGAAATAACTTGAATATCTGAAGGTATGAATATACCAGGTTGACCACAATCACAGTAAATGTAGTAATTTGCACCATAGAATCTGTGAGTTCACAATATAGTCTGAACTGTAATTTCTGATAATGATGTTCTGCAGTTCTAGATTATTTTCAGCAAATGCTCAGTCAGACATTTATTTGGATTTGAGAGAATCCTCTCAGATCCAGTAAGTGGTTCTTACAGCTCTGTATCAGTTTAATTTTTAATTACATATTTTTTAAATTTGGGAGTTTAAAATTTTGGGGGGGAAGGAATTAGATTTCTGAATAGGAATATTTTTGATATTCATAATTAGGGCCAAATAAAAATGCATTTCTGATGTTTGCATTTAACATATGCACATTGTGAGAGGGTCAGGTCTCTAACTATGGAAATTAATTGAGGTTCTGAACCAAAAAGCAGCTTGACTTCATACATACAAGGATTCAACTGATTTCAGTGTGATGGGCATTGTGATGAGCTGTTTGCCGATCAGGATTACGACAATACATGATACAAGGACCCAAAATACCACCTTTCATATCAAACTATTATCTCCGAGAATGAAAAAATGGAAAACAAGATTGCACACCCCACAGGAAACTGGAGTTTCACACACAAAACCCCAGATGGCCTGAAACAATATCACTATTACAAACCAAGTTCTTGCCTGTTTCTACTTTATATTAACGTAAAAACAATGGCTTCCAGCAAATATGATGATTGATCTCCTTCAGCCTTCACCCCCAAACCATGTGCACTTTTCCAGAAAGAAGCATTTGTATATTATAATGATATATGATGGCATCACAGTATAATTTAAATTTGTGCCATTGTTTCCATTATAACCTCTTATTCACAGGAGCTTTCAAAAGCAGATGTAAAAATTTGAGTTAAAATTTGCTGAAGAGTTACTGGTCCAAAAAAGGCACTTTTTCCTACAGGAAACGCTTTAAAATTTGCTGATGTTGTTTTAAATATCATGCTCTAGTTCTGCAGCACTTTTGTTCCAATGAATTTTGATGCCCTGGGTAACTGATGGCTTTTCTGCTCTATTCCTTGACTTCCCTGGATACTGGTCATGAATCCTGTAATTAAATTTCCCATGCAAGAAGGACAGTGTAAAAGTATGTGCAGCCTAATCTCCTACCGTGTGCTTAAATATGACACAGTTTGCATGCTTCCAGTTTACATGGATAAATTTCACCCAAAGCAAGTAAGGATTTTAATGGTGCTGATATACATTGCGAGCATATGGCAATTATAGAATTTTCCATAAAAACATCAAGTGGCTTCTGTACTTCATGTGACCATACAAGCCCCATAAACCCATTGTTGGGGGTCTTGCCCAGCAGGCATCCACAGCACACAGCCTCATTGCAGTTTCCCCTATTAAACCGCTGCCTTCTGTGATTGCTTGCCCATAGCATGTATATCTGCTAACAATATAAGTGAAGAAAACATGCAGTGTTTTATATGCAGAACAAACAAACAAACAGTAGTGATTCCTGCTGTGAAAACTAAACCAGGGAGGTGTAAGTTGGTGAGACAACATCACACACAAATACAAGAGCAGGGGAGAGAAAACTGAAGAATGAAATCATCTGACTGGGATTCCTCTGTAACAACTGTGCTGCCGCACATGGCTATGTGCACAACAGTCCTTTACAAAGGCATTCTCAGTCTCTCCTCCAACAGCTCTGATGCTTTGTATAGGCCTCGCTATTTTATTGTGTGAAAGGATATTTGTGTTCCATATCCTGCCTTGGCAGCTCCAGACAGTCTTTTTTGTGTTGGGCGTAATCTGTGCGAAGATAAAGCGACAGTCACAATCCTAACACTCTTGTGAGCTTAGGGAGTCTGTCCCTTGCACCAGTTGCACTTTCTTGGTTTCCCAAGCCTTGGCTAGCAAGTGGTGGCAGATGATCAGTGCACACTCCTAAATCTGGCAGGTGTATCTGAGAGGCTGATTACAACACATTGAGAGATGGTGACGTTTGTTCCTTTCACCTGGACATAAGGGAAGGCTGTGTTTATATAGTCAGTCCTCACCTAAGTGCCAGAAGAGCCCTTTGTGTGCCAAAGTGAACTGACCTCACATTTGCCTTTAAAGACAGCCCTGGCACCCTGCGTCTGGCACTGGCGGGGCTGCATGCTGCTGCTGAGAGACAGTGGTTTCCCTGCCTGTGTTTGGAGCTTCAGGGACGGAGTCCCACAGAGGTTGCAAACCAGAGCCAGGGTGGGAAGGAAAGAGGTGTTGTTCTGTGCTGGACTTGGACACCACCATGGAAATTAAATCTGGAAGTTGTATTATTTCCCTCTGTGTCCCATTAGTGATTGTTACTAGGCAGCTGCAGTGGGACCCAGCCAGTGTGGAGGCAGTTCCCACAGAAACCCCACGTGACTTTTAAACTGGGCCATATGTAACCTGTTAGCACTAGAGGGGAGAAAAAGGCTCCTAACTGAAGGCAGCCATGCTGAACTCCACCTGGATCTGTGGTTTTGCTCAGAACTGGTGGAGACTTCAATGGGAATATTGACAGATCCTTTATTTAAACTGGGGTAATCAAGAGCTACTGGAGTACATGGACAGGCATCCCACAGCACTTCAGATGGTTGGTGTGGTGCAAAAAATAACAAGGCCTATAAAATCCCATGCTTTGTCTTATCATTTGCAAGTTGTCCTTCTCATACACTTCTAAATCCTTATACCTTGACATCTCTTTATGTAAGGGTCTTAAATAGGGAAAGGGTACATTAGTACCCACAGTAATCCCATCCTTCACCTTGGAGTAGTTTCAAGAAAGTTGTAAATAAAATGTATTTTTGTCCATTAATGGTCTTTATAATTTAAATGGATATTAAATGAGTTATTTACCATCTCATTTCTCTTCCATGTCGTTGCTCAGTAGTGACTATTTCAGCCTTTTTTATTGCTATTACCCTTTTAAACAAATGTATCAAACCAAACAATCTGAAATAGAGTTTTTTCTTTGCCAAAAGCTACCCACTTGTTATTTTCCTACAGATTCTCAGACAGCTGTTAACACTCTATATTCTTCTGGAGGAACATGTATTCATGCCACCATTTACATCCTTTTTGGCTCTGAGACTTGTTTTCTTTCACTGTATCCTGCAGGGAAGATCATCATGAATTCCTCTGTGAAACTGCTCTACAAAACACATCTCTCTGCCTGCAAGCCAAAGAAAGCAGTTTACCCACTGGATTCCCAGCTATATGCAGAGTTACTACATTTTTGTTTGGCTATTCTAACTATCTGAGCTAATTTTGCACTTTTGGACATGATGAAACAGCTGCCACCTGCTAGGAAAGCAGAGGGGATCTATAGTAGACCTAAGAGTATTGCTAGCCTCAAAACTTTAGTGGGAAGCTAAAAGCAATGAGACTGTGTAATTCTGTGTCTGGTGGGTAGGGAGAAATCGAAACCAATTTTGTCTTCAGTATTGCTTATTGGGCTACTTAGGTGCCCTTTCTTAGCTGTGGAGCCCATTTCACAGCACCTAATTCTCCTCACTCATTGTTTATAAAACATTAAGGTACCTGGAAGGGCTTTATGAAATCCACGCCAGAAATACAGGTCTCAGAAGGTAAATCTTCTCTCATTTAGATGGTCTACCCATCCTCCTAGTCCCTGATACACCACTGCTTATTGTTGCATAATTTGCATTAGATGTGGGCAGGGCAAAGATGCTGCTTGTGATTTTGAAGGTTAGTCCCACTTTTTTATTGCATTTCTGTGTCATCCGGATTCTGATTGGGTGTAAAATGACAGGAAAACTTAAAGAAACTACCTGTGAGTGGGAGGACTCCAGGTCAAATGTTTAACTTGAGGAATAAGAACACTGTGAACTTTATGTTTCATGCTTTCTGTTGGTTAATACTTGTCATAATTCTATCTTTTGATATCCTATATTGGCTGCTTTATAGGCCTGCTTGTGATGACTGCACACTGCTTCTGGTGTATCACAATACTCTGCTACTGACTAAGTAAACAGTTAAGAGAATTTCTACCTCTGAGAAGACCTAAAAACCAACTGAAATCAGAAAGCTTGTTGTGAAATACGTTTCTAATTAGCAAGCTAAAACAGCAAGGAAGAAATTAGTTAAGCAGCTCTGTATATATTGATTTTTACAAACAAAATACAAATTCTGAAAAAATAAGATTTAACTCTGTGTGTATATACATGTATATTAGCATTCAGTTATCATTCATTTGCTGCAAGTCTCATTAATTTCTTAGATGTACTTTTCCATTAAGACCCATTTATCTTTGAACTATTTTCTCCCTCTCTCCTATTCCTCATTCCAGGGTTAGTCTCCCTCAAAGAGAGAAGGAGGGACAATTTTCCCCATTATTTTCATTAGATCACTTTTTATTATATTGATTAGGGAAGCATCTGTCGTATGTGAGAAATGCATTTCATCTGACAGAGCTTTCTTTAGCATAATAATATTAGTGTGACGGCAACGTGCATGAGATGGAATAAAGTTGATGCCATATGTATCATTGTATGTTGAGGGGAGTATCCTGGCACCACAGTGTTAAAAAGTACAATTCTCAGGGACTGTAATGGATCCAGGCATTCATTAATAACATAACATTTGTGGTTTGTAGTCAATATCGAAGCCAAAGTAAATTAAAATGTGTAACTCTAGATGCTATGCGTAAGATTTTAAACAAGTTTTTCCTCTAATTGTCAGTGATGAGTTTCACCATATTTTTGGTTTGATAACTGCATATGCCATATTTTTAGTGTTTTCATCTACTTTCACCTTGTTTTGCTTCAGCTGGAAAAGTGGCTTCATGTTAACTGCAACAACATGCCTTTGCTAGCCTTCTTTCCATCAACATCTCCCCCCCCCCAAAAAAAATCAGAAGTGTGTTCATAACCTTAGAGATATTTTGATCTGCAAGAGAGATTTCCACATATAATTAATCCCCTGTATGGTAATTAATCTGTTTGCATATATATATATACAAAGTCCTGTTTTAAAGGTAGGGATAGTAAAGTGATATGTTATGCCTGCGAATAGTGATGCAGTCAGCTGTTCTTGCTCCTGAACCAGGAAAAATTTCTACTACCTCACAGAAGCTTTTCCATGCATAGGAAGAACAGCATGTGCAAAAGCTGAAAGTGGCAGAGCTGAGGAGAAAATGAAGGAGCAACAAAAAATAAGCAAGTCCTGGTAAACATAAAATTGTGGCTGCATAAATAGTAACTAATGTAAAAGAAAAATGTGCCATTACTGTGATGCAGTCCTTAGCTGCCATCATAGTTTGGTTTTCTATAAGTATATTATGTGTCAACTCTGTACCAGCACCGCTGTTATGAATAAAACGAGGAGGCATGGAAACATGGATAAAATGTTATTTTAAACATGTTGGTTTACCTGTTTAAAATCCTTATGGCCAGAATATTAATGCAGCAAGCTATAGAATGGATACACTATAATAGTCACAGTATTTTAGTCTATAAATCAAAATTCATGGTATCTTATTTTTCAGAACATATGGTAGTTGGATGTGAGAGCACAGATGCATCCCACGGTGCAAAGAAGGCGGAGCATAAACTCACTGAAGGCTCAGTACAGAATATTCTAACACAACAGCAAAAAAGAGAAAAATAAACAAATGGCTGTCTTAGCTTAACAAAATAAAACCAAACCCAAACCCTGTTTGCTCACATCTGCATTTCATGGTTTGGATCCAGAGTGGAAGCAAAAGTGTTGAAATACCATGCAAGTAGCTGTCAGTTAGAAGGAGGAAGGCTCATTTCCAGTACATCTGGGTCCTTGGGCTAAACCTGATACTATTGAGTTCCTCTCTGCGTGGTATGGCTCTGTGAGTCAGACTAGACAGCTCTCTGGTTACTTTTCCACCAAGAGAAATGGTGTTTGTCAGAGAACACTGGTCAGCAACATTATGAACTGTAGCAGATGCAAGGTGACATCTTAGCCTTGCTGGTATCAGTAGGGAAACGAATTTAACCTCTGGGTCTGCAGACAGCTTGGGCTTCGTTCATTTTCATTCTCACGTTTAATTTACTATGTACTGCTGTGACAGGTAAAGCAACGAAAGCAGCAAAAAGTTCTTTGGTTTTGGAAATCGCCTTAGGAAAGACATATGTGATGAAAGGTGACATATCCTTCAGAAAGGGTGTGTGCCTGCACTTAATTTTCTCCACAATCTGCAGTTGCATGAATGTGCCAGGTTCTGCTCTGAGGGGCTTTGGCATGCTGTAATTTATGCTAGGGATGAGTCTAGTCTTCACAAAATACACCAGGATGTACAAGTGCACATCAAGCAGTGTAAGTACATCTAAGTGTTCAGGTACAAAGCCAAAGCTAGTCTGATTGCAGTAGAAGTTGAACTGGAAAATGTACTTTTAACCTGCATGATATAGCTAGCAGGGATAACAGAGAACTGGCAGTGCAATGTGAAAACGATGATGGGACCAAACAAATTCAAACTAAATCAAATTCCAGATGATGGTATTTCATCAGTAAAGTTTAGTCTATCAGCAAAGTTTAGTTAAATGGTTCGGCATTACATAGTTTATTGAAAACAGATAAAGCCTGGGTACTGGAAATAGCAGTGTTGTGTAACTGTTCGCGTATTTTCTATTGGCAGTGGTTCCTCATTTTTATGAATTATTCTGTTGTTCTCCCACTAATTACACTTCTGCAACATGTATGCAACAATTAATTATTAAGTTTCATGGGGACTGAAAAATACTTTGAGGTTAAAGTGAAGAGAATATGGAGGTCTGGGAGAACAGAATCATGTAATGACTTCTAGAATAACACTATTTTATATCTGACCTCTGATTGATTCTATTATCAGCATTGTTTGCTTGCATCTAGTTGCTGCCTTTGCATTTCCCATTCTCCAGCTTGTAACTGCTACCTACAGCTGCTTTCCATTCAAATGCCTCACATCTAGTCGTGGTGTCTCAAAGATCTTTATCATCTCTCTCCACAGATAAGTATGTGTAAGTTTCCAGTGACTGACTAGTTAAACTTCAGTCTTGGAACTTCATTTATGATTTGAACCTAAAGCATGTGAATTCAGGATGCTGTCCAATCTGTAGATTTGAAGAAAACTGAGAAAAAAACCACCATGATGTTTCAGTTGTATGTCTGGTTTGGTTTTCTTTTTTTTTCTTTTTTTTTTATTTATTTTGTGTTCAAAAGAGAAAGAGAAGTTCTAAGTATTTCCTCTTTCAGTTTCAGTGTCAATACTTAAAACTTAAGCCCCTTGCTTCCAGGAAGTGCATGCAAGGGAGGCCTCACACGTTCACAGAGGTCCTTTACTACAACAAAGACCTGAGAGTATAAACCTATTTGCAGAGTCAGGTCTGTACTTTCAATGGAGAAGTTAATATCTGCAGAAAAGATATTGGAATGAGGGAGGAAAGACAGTGGAATGCTTCTTACACATGTCGAGGCAATCTGGCATCAGAGTTAATCATATGGCCATCTGTCTTTTTGGAATGAATGTACATGTTTAATTACATAGCTTGGAGCTGCATAAAGTTGTAAATACTGCCGCAATGGTTACTAATGTAAGTAAAGCAGAGATCTTGGGTGCACAAGTTGCTTTTAAGAAAATCTGCAAATTTTAATGTAAAACCTCGCATTACATTACTTCCTGGTCAGTTTTATATCCTAAACACACCAGAAGCATTGTGAAATTGAATTAACTGAAGCAGATACAGCACTGGTAAGTAAAAGAATCGACTCCCCCCCCCCCCCCCCCAATAAAAAAAATCCTACCTTCAAAATACGGAAACTTTTATTGAGTTTTCTTAACTGGTGGAAAGAATAACTTGACCTGCTTGGTTGCTTAAGGAGGAATTATGTACTTAGCTGGGGATCATCTGGAGCGTGTAGGTGGTTCCCCTCAGAGCTGACACTTAAAGGCGGAGAGAAGAGTTCTCCAGATGTAAGTGGGAGGCAGAGGAAGGAGGGTTATTCATAGAATATGAAGGTTATCAAAGTAAGGCCTCTTGTTCTTACTGAGTCAGGTTTCACATGAAGTGGGCCAGCTGCTCCATTAACTATATTAGCCATCTATAGCCAACCATATCCTACCATCAGTATGGTAGAAACTGGAGAAAGGAATGCAATTGATGCTAAAATCCAGCTTTACTTATCAGTTTGATCCTGTGGTAGAAGAACAATGAAAATCGGGTCTCTTTGACATTATTCACTGTTTCCTTTTTCTACATGTTTCGTCACAGTGTTTCTTATTCATGACCTGTCTCAGGTTTGAGTTTTCAATGTTTCGGTGTTTTGGGTTTGAATGCTAAAAAGATACATATTTTTTAATTTTAGAATAACTTTCTTTGGACTTCAGTGGAGGCCCATGAAATCATTTCCACTAGTGTTTGATTTGATTAAGGCTTATTTCTTTGGAAAATTAAACATCTGACAAATTTAAATTAACATTGTTAATTGGTACATATCCAAAACCAGCTTAGCTTTGCATTGTGGCTCCTTTGTGCAAATAATGGGCATGATAATTCTCCAGCATATCATCACATGTGTGTTATTTACCACCCTTTCAGAAATGCTCTGCTGTTATCCTATATGAGCTTGCTGTTCTCCCAGTGTAAAAGAAAAAAAGAGGGAACAAAAAATATGCTGAAGCAGCACTGGCTGCGTGTATGTCACCATGCAATTTATCTCACCAGGAAGTGCGAAGGCAGTCAGAAGTACCCCCTTCTATGCAGTGCCCTTCTGTACTCAGAACTTTCCCATATGCTGTATGCCCCCTCAGTAAAACTGGAGTGTGGACAGCATGAAGCAGCTAAAACACTAACATGAACATTTAGAAGGGTCTCTGTGATTTCCACCTCTTCTTGATAAGCACTCAACTCATATTTTCACAGGGCCCAATGGGCTTACAACTACACTGATAATAAGGGCTCATTTTACTAGTCACCCTCACCCAGCTCAGCATCATAAAATACCTTTCCAAAAGCACCAGGCTGCTCAAATGGAGGCTGGAGCCCTCACAAGAATCAATAACGTACGCTCACAGGTATATAAAGAAAGAGCATGGCTGCAGGGTGAGAACTCGGAAATGGTGTTGTGGGACTTCTGCAGGCAGACATCCTGTCATCAAGGCCTACGCACCCAGTTATATTCCAAATTCAAGGCACAAGTGAGCAGGCTTAGAATTGAGTTGGATGCTTGGACTTCAGATCTGAAAGTTTTAGATAGCTTTCAGACATTGGTGGGAGAGCTGCCAGCAGACATATTAGGAGAATGATGAGTATGAACTTTAGGTGTATTTTATAGTTAATCATATAGAAGACTATAAGAAACATTCTAAGTTACTATCAAACCTTTTTGGAGTAGGAGAGATGACAGCTGAGCAGGGGTGTTTATGGCAATTTTTCTGTATAATTCACACATAAATAAAAAATATTCACATTCATTTGAATGGAAAAGAAACATTTGAAATTTGCAAATTTGAACACATGCTTTTGAAGAAAAAGTAACAATTTCTCAAGAATTTAGATCCAGATTAATGCAATACTTGTGATTGTAGCTTAATAAGTTTTCAGAGTTTTTTTAAAATGTTGATTATTGGTAGAGGATTACTGTGAACCTTCCAATGTGCATCACTGTTTCTTCTCAGGCAGCTTCCATGGCTTCTCTGCAACTTACGTGGGGGAAACGTTTGGATCCTTAATAGCTTTTTCCCTTCTGACCCTCTTAAGCAGGGAAAAGATGCAACTTGCACCAGCTTTCATAAGTCACAGGACAGTGTTGGATAACAATCACTTCTATCTGTCATGCACACTTAGTAAAAAAATCTGGCTGATGAGTGTGTTTAAACACAAACACACCCCTATATAAATATGTAAACACACAAATACAAGAAAGTCTTTCACAACAGATGCATGGAAGTAATATGGACCTTATTCAAATGTGAAAAATCTAGTGTTGCTTCTAGTGATATCCACCACACATAGCCTGTCTGGATAGTAGTATTACTTCTCTCTCAAGCAGAAACCCATGTCCACAAACTTGCAGTTTGTCTTCCCAGGTCACAAAAATAATCAATGGAGAGTACAGGTACTTTTTAAGTATAGTTTCATTTATGTGCTCACATGGCAATCCTACCATGAAATTATTAAAGAGGTTTTAAGGGCATCTTGCTCTTCTAAGAATCTTAGCCCAACTAGAGCCTTCCTTACCACACAGTAGCTAAGCCTCAAGTTCTGACTTCTGCAAAGAACAAAGCTGAGCTGTTTGCAGATCATTGTTCCCGAAACATTTGTAACCAACACTGAATACCATTGCAAGCATTTTTTTCTAGGCTTAAATTTGTTCCCAGGCTGAGGGAACAAAGCAAAACAAAACAAAAAGCTATACAAAAGGATAATACCCTCTACTGTCACCCCCAACAGCAGGTAGAACTTGGTAGACTTGTCTGCAATTAAGGTTACATGAAATTTTCATTCTAAACTCTGTTCCTTTTTATTTTGCAAGATTTCACTGCTTGGGCAGAATTTTCCACACTTGCTCTTTACTTCAAGTGGAATTATTGGGGAAGTTTCAATGAAAAACACCCTGCTCTTTCCAAGAGGGAGATTAGAGAAGAATAGGCTGATTTCCCAATATTAAAATGTATTTCTTTGAAGAGCTCTAGTACCTCCATGTGTTATAGCAACAACTGGCTCTTTGTCATCTCAGTGAGAATGTACTCACATTAAGCCAAGCTGCAAAACTTTGAAAAGTGTTTTAATATGCTCAGCAGAGTTTCAGCAAGGCTTCTAGCTACTTTTTCTGATAGCTTCCAACAAGCTCACCTTGTCCTAGTCCAATAAGTTTACTGCACTACAGACTCAGAGAAAACACCATTAACAACATTAAATTCCCTTTTGGCCTGAAAGGAGGGCATGTCAGACTGAGAGTGAAGAGGACACCATGTGTTTTCCCTCAGCTCTTTCTTTAACTGGGTTTCATTTTGTGGACAACATGACATTTATTTTTATATTCCCCTTCCAAAATTTTCTTCATAGGATGAATTTATTTTCATCTAACTTTAAATATGTAAGTGTAGGTGTATCATATAGCTGTCCAGTCTTCTCTTGTAGTCCGTAGTGACAGGTACACTGAAAGGCCTTTCTTCTCATCAGTCATACATACACAATATAAGCTTGAAAAAAGATGTTCCCTGGTATCTTTCTTTTCTTTCATTGACTACAGGGGAAGACAGACAATTAGCTGAGGTAAATTGACAAGCCTTTAGTTGGCAAAATTAGACCAAATTAATCCCACCCAAACTGAAGATCAGCAACAGAGGCTGAGGGGGTTGAGGGAATGGGAGGGGAAAGGACTAGGAGACCACATAGTCACAGCTAATAGCAACAGTATTTAACCATTAGAAAGCCTGACAACAGACATGGTAGGTGACCGGTGACTTGATGTCTTTACAAGAGGAATAACTTACAAATATACTGGAGTTCAATCAGGAGCAACTGATACAATGCAAAAACTGCCTGAGGACCCAGGGACCACAGTATGCAGACAGCCCAATCAAATGGTCACATTACTTTGCAGCTTTTGAATCTCAACCCATAATCCTTCCCTGTGACAAGATCAGAGGCTCTTGACACTTGCAATTTGACTACAGTGCCAAATATTAACAATGGGAAAAAACAGATTGTTTTGTTTTTTCACCGGTGTCCCTTATGAACTGGAGGCAAATTATTTTTTCTGTATAATAACTGTGTATATTATAAATTGTATAGGTAGAAAGACTGAAACAGTAAGTTGCACTGCAGTCTGCATCTTTTTTCAACATTTATGCTTATAATACTATAACCTTCTAGAGAATTTATTCTACGAAGTGCCTGCTGAAAAAAAATTTTTTTTAATACCTTGCACATCAGTAGATTTCTATGAGCTTGTAATGAAAAGCAGTAGTGATACTAGCACAATCTCACAGTAGCAAAGAAAATTTCAGAATACATTTGTATTCTGTACAATGTGTGCCTTTGCTTATAAGCTATCTTGCATACTTTTACTCGTTTTTAGCAGATTATGTCTATGTTATTTTAAATACTAGCATTACTGTGTTCTGATTTTTTTACTGTTGTATCATAAGTTGCTGTTCTTCTCAAATGAAGAACATATAATAAGATTCTGATCATCCTTTGACATGAAGTGGTTTAATAAAGACAGCTTGCAATCTGACAATGTCACTTTGTGCATAAAGTTATGCAGTGTCAGTGCTTAATTGCCCAATGACCCTTACTGTTTAGTGTTGGAAACTGCGAAGCTGTCCAAGGCAGCAGGCTGTTTCTTTGAATTCGGGCAGGAAGTGCTCAGGTTTGAGGTGGTGCCTTAGTGCCTCATTCCATAGTTCAGATTGCTTCCCCAAAAAGTCTTTACATCTAAACCATTGATTGTGAGCTTTGCTCTACATTTCTGATGTGTCAGAGAAACAAGAGATTAATAGAGTGGGCTTGAGATATTGAAGACCTTGAAGTAAAGACCAGGACACCTGTCCTGGTTTCAGCTGGGATGTAGTTAACTGTCTTCCTAGTAGCTGGTACAGTGCTATGTTTTGAGTTCAGTATGTGAAGAATGTTGATAACACTGATGTTTTCAGTTGTTGCTCAGTAGTGTTTGGTCTAAAGTCAAGGATTTTTCAGCTTCTCATGCCCAGCCAGAGAGAAAGCTGGAGGGGCACAAGAAGTTGGCACAGGACAGAGCCAGGGCACCTGACCCAAACTGGCCAACAGTGTATTCCATACCATGGGATGTCACATCTAGTTTAGGAACTGGGAAGTGGGGGTGGGGAATCGCCGCTGGGGGACTGGCTGGGTGTCTGTCGGCGGGTGGTGAGTAATTGCCCTGTGCATCATTTGTACATTCCAATCCTTTCATTGTTGCTGCTGTCATTTTATTAGTGTTATCATTATCATTATTAGTTTCTTCTTTTCTGTTCTATTAAACTGTTCTTATCTCAACCCAGGAGTTTTACTTCTTTTCCTGATTTTCTCCCCCATCCCACTGGATGGGGGGCGAGTGAGTGAGCGGCTGCGTGGTGCTTAGTTGCTGGCTGGGGTTAAACCACGACAACACTGAAACAGAGTTGAAATTTTACAGACATGTAACAAAGACCAACCTGAGGTCTTTGCAGCATTGTGAGCAAAATAACACCCAAGTCCTTAAATGCTACCAATTCCATGAAAGAGTTAAGCAGAGAATGTTAAAGACTGACATTTACTTAGAAAGGTAAAACTGAGAGAGAATTCCTTCATCTTGGGACAGATTTTTTATCTACCTTGCAAGTGAGTGTTTTTACCAAGTTATTTGTTGTATATTGGCACTTAAGGGTTTGGGGTTTTTTTCACAAAATTTTGAAAGCTTCTCTGATATAGGGAGGACTTTTAAAAATACTTTTGTAACTAAAGAATGAAATTCCAACCCCTACTTTTAATTTCCTTAGTTTTACCTAGTCTTCCTTTTAATTTCCCTTTTTATAAATTTCTTTTCTTTTGCATCTTCTTGGTTCACTCTTTTTTGTTAAAAATAACACTTTTTAAAGAATTTTTTTTTTATTCTTCTTAACCATTCTCTCTGTATTTCACCTGTCTGTTACTTTTGTGTGCATTCAACTTGGGAAAGAAGGGTTTAGCACTTCAAAGCAAATCCTAAGATCTGCTTTAGAATTTCATATTTGAAGGCTTAAAGAGATAGTTATAATTAACAAATTGAGAAAACACAAGTTACCAAGTTACTCGCATCTTCAAATAGAGTTCAAGAACCATCCTGTCTCTACTGAGTCTTAAAAAGCAGACCAGACATTTCTGAAAAAGATGATCTCAAGTATTTTAGATAACTATATACAAGAAAATTACTCAAGCTGAGATGTGAAAATAAGCTTTTAACTTTCATTTTACCAAACTTTTTTTTTTTTCTAGTAAATATTGACAAAAAAAGTTGAAAGAGTTCTTTCTGAGCAAGGACAGAGATCATTAGTGTTGCATGCTTTATTTGCTCTGCACATATTAAAAATTAAGTTATGTTCTTCTCCCATCTTCACCACTTCTCCCATGGTTGTCTGAGAAAAACAGAAAGACTGCAACTTTCCTCATTCTCATTTAGGCTTCAGCAGTGAGAAATGGATTATCTATGAATCAATGATTAGACAGAAATAAGGAGAAGAAAGATGGCAGTTGGGCCCAAGGAATAATCTTACACATATTTCTTCCAGTTCAGTGCTGCTGTCTTGCACAAGAAAGAAAAAATCCATTCTACCCTTTCTTTTTTTTTTTTTTTTTGAGTATATTAGGATCCAATGATCTGGCTGTGAACAAAACACCAGTCACCCACTGCAACTGTGAATGAAGTCTTCTCTTCCATGCTAGGCTGCCATTAGGTTTTGTGTTTTAGTTGTCACAATTTGGCAGGTGCTACTGCAGATGGCTCTTAAGAGGCATGTTTCCCTATAAAGTTGTAAGTAGAAGTAAGTTTGAGGTACAAAGCTCTTCAAGAAGATAGGAATGGAATTAGGGCTTCTGCTGTCTGAAGAAATCAGGACAGAACATCCTTTTTATAAAGGAAGACTGGAGATCCCACTGACTGCAGCATAATTATGTCAACTCTGTGGCAGCGGTTCCGGAGCACGTCAGCCACAAGGAACAAGTTCAAGCAACTTCAAAGTCACATAATACACCTGACTGCGGAAAAGGTGCAGTTCCAAATAAATGCTTATATGACTACAAACTATTTCAACAGTCAAGTAATTTATTTGAATTTTATCTTGGTTTTATGT
>NW_010972529.1:2167077-2224339 GCF_000737465.1 Haliaeetus leucocephalus
TATGTCTTTCTCTGCTTTGATCAGTCAACCTTATGTACTACAACAATTAATTTTTTTTATGCTTCCACTCTTCTGTCCATCTCTGCATTGGACAAATGCTCCAGCAGATGCTTTATGTGAAAAGTGAGGTCTAAGCTACTCAACATTAAAAAATCCCCAACCCTTTGGTAAGATGAAAGCCCATTGATCTGATTGGTTTGGGTAATTGTCTTCTGCTTACGATTTTTCTCCTGCAGTTTCTAAATGCTTGTAGTATCATATCTGTTTTCTTTTTCAAAATTACTGCCTTTTCCTTTGTACCATTTGGCAACTGTGTTCTTGAAATTAGCTGCAGATTCCTAAAGAAATAGATATACTTGTAGATGAAGACGTGTCAAACCTGGCCTAGTCTGCACTGGCTCATTCAGCAAAGTCTTAAAAAATGAAATAATATGGCAAATAAGCTATCATGTCATCTGGAAGAATTGGTCCTCTCTGACCAGCAGTAAGACACAGTACAGTGTGAGAAAAATTGCAACACAGATTGTCCCTGACCTGCCTGCTGAAACAACGTAAGGCTGCGGCCTCTGACACTGTTTATCTACATCCTTTCACCACAGCTAAAACTGAGACAGAAGAATGAGGAATTAACTTTTATTCAACAGAATTTATACTGATTTTTCTTTCAGGATAGATTTATGTAAGTGAAAATAGTATATATGGAGATACCTGAATTTAAGATGACCAAAGGATTCTGTTTCCAAGAAAAATCCACCTACTTTCTGTTAAAATCAGTACATCTATTAAAAAAACAAAATCGAAACAACAACAACAAAAGCACAAACCAAATCACTTCCTTTTCTTGTACTAGTGATGGTGGCCATAAATTAAAAAAACACACTTCCTTTCAGCAGCAGCTGAGAGGAGTTCATTTGGAAAAGTTTCTAAGCCTTGCTGAGCTCTGAGGTAACATTTTCAGTTTTTAATATAATTATTTTTTGACATTTATGAGAAATACTGCCAGCAACACTTACTGGACAGTGTCTTTCAGCAAGGAAACTTTAGAAACCTTGAAATTTCCCAGTACTCTGTTGAAGTAACATGTAATATTCTGCTTTGTTATGTTTCTTATTCTTCTGAAAAGATGGAAGTCACACTGAGTTTGGGATCCAAATATAACAAATCTACATTACTCAGAGAGAAAAAACAAAATACAGTTATTATATCCAGGAAATATTAATTTCTCCTCATGAGGGTATTTTGAACTATTTGTGCATGAATTTGTTTTCAGTGATGAACAGTTCATATTTATTATTAATTGCCTACATAGTTTTAAAGTAGGTTTAAACCTCATTGGTTTTTTTCTATTAGCTTCAGTAACATCCTGTGCTTGTGCCAGTCATCTTTCCTGTGCTATACACTTCACGGTCTCAGGGTTTAGATATCCATGTGGTCGTGAATTTCCTTCTGTTTGCAGGCAGAAGAAAGTTGTGGCTTCAGTTTGTTGACTAATGTGGTGAACTTCTGTACCGTTCAGACTCACCTTGACCAATTGGTATTTATCAGTTCTGTTGAGTCATTTTGATTTCATTTAAACCAAGATAAACTTCACTAATCTCATAATCATTAATCTTCTAATACCCTTAGAGTAAAATGGTGGCCCCACTGAATTTAGTGGCAAAACTGCAAGTGAAACCAATAGTTGAAACAACTGAAAGAAAAAAAACCCAAACACTGTCTCATTAATTGGAAACATTTAAAATTTGGTTCCAGCCTGAATGTGCTCCAGGGAAATTCCACAATGCTGCCTAGTTAACCTGGTATCTGGAAATGCTGGGGTCACCAGCCTGCTTTCCCAGAGCTGTGTCAGAGCTCTGTAGCATGGAGAGTTGGGGCTCCCACAGCTCTGTTGTGGTGAGAATGGGCAACCTGGAGCAACTGGGTTGCTGTGGAGCCATAGGCCTTGGAAAACCCTGGGAACCACTCCAGAACTGGATATCCCACAAGTGCTGATAGTGATGCATGAGAAACCCCAGCACCTTTCCACAAATGTATACAAAGCTTCATGGACGCCCTTCCTCTAATTTACCTAATGTTTGCGCTTCAGACAGCAAGTCAGCATTTTTCAACATAATCCCATTTCACTGAACAGTAAGGCCAGGTCTTATGTTAGCAAGTGCCTCAAACAAAGGTCTCTGACGGTCTTTTTACAACAGCCAAAGTACAGCATATTAAACCCTGATATCTTTCATAGTGTAATGAAAGGCAGCTACTGACATGTTCACATGTTCATCTTCTAATTTTAAAAATAGTTCTTTTTTTTTTTTTTCTAATTTGAGACAATTAGACTGTGATGATACAGACGTCCAAAATTTGTTGCAGGCTGCATTATTGGATTTCAAATACTGGAGACTAGTTTTGAGAAGGATATGGAGTTTTAGTTTGGAGCAGTCTATCATAGATGTGAAGTCACTGAACAAGAAACAATCTGGGGTTTAGTGTGGCTAGACTGCTCTCAGTACTTTATCAGGTAGTTTAAGCCCAGGTTCACTGATGAGGACATTACATTGCAGTCACATTGACTGAAAACTGGTTAGAGAGAGGCTTTCGTATTCTGTTTTGTATAGAGCTGTTCCTTTTGGGTAATGACTCATTCTTGGGAATCCTAAGAACTATTACAATATAAGTAATAACACTTCCCACAGAGCATCAAGCATCTCATATTCTCAGTAGTTTAACTACTTTTGATACAGCTCAAAATCTTTGTTTATATTGCTTCCTGACAATTAATAGTCCAACCAGCATTTACTTTTATAACTTTTAAAGACTTTCCACTGTAAATAGAACAAAAATGCTTATGGTCCATTTCCAGTGAAGAGCAATGGCACATTACAAATAACTTATAGTTAGTTATTCAATTAACACATCACGAAAACTGAATCCTTTCTTTAAAAGTTCAAAGGAAATTGAACTTGTAATTTTTTTCTTTTAATTTGAAAAAGCCTTTCCTTCCTTCCTTCCTTCCTCCCTTCCTTCCTTCCTTCTTTCCTTCCTTCCTTCCTTCCTTCCCTCTTTCCTTCCCCCCCTCCTTCCCATTTGCCTCAGGCCTGGTATGGAAATGAAAACTGGATACTTCATCCAAATTCACCTGCTAACAGGAAGCACTTGAAATTTTGTGAAAGTTTGCTCTGGTGAGATGTGACATCACACAGAAAATAAAATTGGCACAGATATTAGCATAAAGGAATTTTTTATACTTGTACCCATTTAAACAAAAATGAGGGTGTGTTCCTCAACAGGATAAAATAATTCACCTCTTAGATAAGACTGTTTCATTTCTCAGTCATAATGGATGCAGATATTGAAAGAAGCCAAGAAAATACAAAGACCTGAACACTCAACTTGGAAGGAAATTTAGAACTCAGGTCAGTGCCACAAATATTACTGAGAAATGCAATGTACTAGATAGCTTTTGTATTGACTTGAAGAGACAGCTCATGCATTTTTAAAAAGGCAGTAAAATACATAACATCATACGATACTTATGCCAATGAAGCACTAAGGGTATCTGTATTCTTTTCTTCCAACTGTACCCCGGCTAAAGGTATACTCTATGCCTAAGTAAAATCTTATTTTCATTCCTGATTTCATCTTCTTTGAAGACAAAGAGGATTAGAAAATTTATGTGCCTTCAAAGCAAGTAGAGGATGTTTCTCTTGGAATCCACTATGACAATAGATAAAATATCTGGATAATTTATCATACCACAAAAGCAAAGAGAAAGAGAGGAAAGATTATCATAACCAAACTATTATTTATCAAGATACAGCTTTTGTCTCACCTTCTGCAGTTAAATGGGACACTAATAGAGAAGTACGTGACTTTTCCTGAGTTACTCACAGCCCTGTGCCTGCTCATTTTCTGCTGTCACTGCAAAGAAAGAAACCAGACTTTGAGGAGCATCAGGAGGGAATCATATTGAACTCAGTCTTTCCAAAAGATTTTCTTCTGGAAAACTATGGGTATCAGGGAAAGCATTTGGACTCTGGAGTAAATGTTGCAAACACTGACTTGAATTGTCAGAACATAACCATAGTTGAATGAAGAGCAGAAAGCTAAAGCTGGCAGAAAATAGCATGTCCAATTACGTGTATTCTTCTGGAAGAAATGTGAAGGGCAGCAAGTTCCATTTTCTAAACATACACAGAGACAGAGGGAAGTGGGCTAAGCTCCCTCCCTCCAAAAAAAAGTAGTGATTTCAAACACATTTTCAAATAAATGATGCCTGACTTTCACTCTGCTTTTAAGTTCAAATGCAGCTGTGATTTCTTATGACCGAGTAGTGTGATTTGATTAAAAACTCATTTTTGAAGATGACATGCCCTGTGTGAAAAATATCTACATTGTCTTCACAGGTGCTTTGGAGTACTTTCACCCTCTTAGGGGACCAGCAGATGCATCTGCCTTTATTTTTCAACTATTCTCTTGAATTTACAAAAATACCAGATTATATAACTGAGAAGCTGTCTGTGAGGTGTTTTAAAGGGAGTCCAGAGTATTTTGGGCAAATCCCGAATAAACATTATTATTTATGCCAGCAGAAATTATTTCCATCATTCATTCATTCAGCATCTGAAAAAACACTGAAACCATTTCTTCTTGGCTTCTTTAGTTCTGGTAGATTTTGCTGCATAAACTTATAATGTGACTTTTCTGGAAAACTAGTGCACCAAATATAGTGACTGTGCTAAAAATTATCTCAAGCAGTTACCTAAATAAAACAGAGTTTTAGCAGTCTTGAGTATTCATCTGTTTCATTGACATCTAGGTGAACAAAGAGGGCAACCTGGAATACTCAGTATATTACTAGAATTTAATTTATCCCCCCCCCCCCAAAAAAAAATTAACAGGTACATATTTTGTTGGAATTTTTGTCTCCATGTTGTAATGACCTATTTAATACTTTAATTGCAGTCCTTTTCTTTTTTCAGGGCAGATATTAAAATTCTTGTCCTAGTTTTTATCAGAGATGAAAACATGTGGACTTAAATGTTGTTGACTGGAATGGACCTTATGAATGGCAAGAAACAATCTTTCAATTTTTCCTTATTTGTTGCACATGGGAACCAATTCTTTGCCAAAAAAAAAGAGTGATTGCTTATAACATAAATATGGAAAGAGCCTGATTTTTGTACAGATGAGTTATATGCATTTTAAAAATATTAAAAGAAATATATGTGATTTTGAGGGTTCTCATACTGTTTGAATGTATCCCTCCATAAATTTGCTATTATAATTATATGAATTATGGTCATAATTCAGAAAACCACAGAAATATAAGGAAATAATCAAGAAATGTAATTCACTTAAAAATGGAAACATTCATTGTTCTCAAGAGATTTCCAAAAGTTCATACATTGCTATGATTTTGACTAAAGCCTCTAGCTAGTTTGAAATTTACTTCAGTTTGAAATGTCAGTCATTTTTAGTATGTATATTATATAACTGTTCTTTAAGCTTACCTCAGGTTTATAATTCTAGTTACTATTTTTAACAATAGGTGATTGCTAAGTCTTAATAAAGAACTTGCAATAAAGAATCCAAATAAGCTTGTCTGGAGAGAAAGGAGAGATCTTGAAACACAATGAAAACAGAAAATGAGAACAGATGCTAATATATTGGAAAGACTGAAACCTTGAAAAGAAGTTTGGATTCTTTCTGAAGGTTGGTATATAGCAAACAAACTGTCCTTGAAAAGGGAAGGAGTGACTTCACAGTATATCTACTATATATTTTTGTGCACCTTTGGTAACTGTGTAATTTATGACAGTAACTCAACATTGCTTCTATGTTACCACTAATGCTTATTTATTATCCAAGTTATAACACTGAAGAATTTCTTAACTTACCTCTTACCTCACCTATAGAGTCAATTCTTTGTGGTCATTTTCCATATTTGATGAGACAAATATGTACTTTTTCTTTTATTTGTATTACAACACTGCATGAAATTTATCAAACCCAACTGGCTAATCCCTTCAAAGTCATACATGCTAAGTCCTGAACTCAGATAGGTCCTTGAATGTGCTTTACTCTACTTGCATCTGGAAAAAAGCATTTGAGTACTTGTGACTTGATTATTTATAGAATGTTGTTTTCTAGTCAAGCTGGAAGTTGCAACAGAAATGTTCTTAAGACTGTGACTCATTGGGGCTTGTTGAGTCACAGGTAATAAACAGGATACTGCTAATATTGTACAACATTTACTCTTAAAGTAACACTTTAAAAAGCACAGTTTTCCTCCTTTCTAAGAAAAGAGATTGACATATGTTCAAAAAAAAGAGGCAATGGTCCCAGTGAAGTCAAGGGTTTTTTCTGCTATGCTGATAATGATTTGAAAATTTCCATGTCTCTAAACACACTGAATATAAGATAGCTTTGGTAGAGAGGGCCACAGGCTACTTTGAACGGTCATAATCATTACTACTTAACAGTTCTGTGTGCTCTTCAGATTATTTTGGAGTTCTTAATTGCACCGGCAATAAAAATGCTCCCTATGAAAGTTAGTCAGACCTATTAAGAAGGCTTAACTGGCTACTTGTATAGGTAACAAACAGAGGAAGAGGGATTGTAGCTCTCTGAACTGGAGGTGAAATATGACAGTATTAACAAACTAGGTATTCACATGCGGGTATACACACATAAATGTATGTTAAACTAAATATCTAGAACTTTTAAACTCCAGAATTTCTTTAAATTTTGCAGGTAGCAAGAATTATTAATAGATATGGAAACCTTGAGGCCAAATTTTGAGTATATTAAAACCACAGGGGAAAGTTCCTTACCTCCAGTGGCAGAATGATTGAAACCCAGCTGTTTATGTCATCTTTTATCCTCTATGTAGGTACTGTACTGATAATAGTTTTTCCTACTTTCCCACATTGCCTGTGCCAAGGCATCTTGGTAAATTTTGAGATATAAAGTGATGTTTTGATGCCTATTTTAATAACCCTTTGTGCATTAAATATCTTTCTTTTACCTTTTGGGAGTTTTCTTTAAGAAGCAAAATGTTTTACTTTTTCAGAGTAGTTTCAAGATTTACCTAAAATTGAAAAATTAAAGCAAATGCTATGACAAAAGCTTTTAATATATTTTGTATTTTGAACTATAAAATCCAACCTTCCTCAGAGACTTTGTACATCAAACTAGTCTGTGACTGAGTATTGCATATTCATGAAACATGTTATAATAAGTAAGTAATGTAGTGTTTAGAAGTAGTGTTTAGAAAAGCTTTAAAGCATGTGTTCAGATACTTCCTCCTACTTCCTCCTTCTCAGAAGATGCACTGGATATAGCACAATGCTTTTTCAGAACTATTTATTTTTCTTAGAGGAGAACAAGTCTATGATGATAGACTTAAACACATAAACACAAAGAGATCAATTAGGACCACACTCTGGAAAAGGGAAGTACTTCTTCAGCACAGTTTATTTTCTATGATTTTGGTTTAGACACAAAATATTTCACAAAGGAAAAATATAACAAAATAGTTTAAAGATATATAAAGGACAACTCAGCTTTTTATTATGGATCAAAGGAATGTTCTACCTAACATTGACTTGTCTTATAGAACCTCCTTTCTTTCTAGTCTATATGCAAACTAACAGATCTTACTGCATCTGTGGCCTGTACATAGTGTAAAGAATTATAATGTGGCTGTAGCTCAAGAATATTCAGGTCTTAGTTGACCAGAAATAACTGATAGTGAGGTTTGACTATTCTAGCAGCTGAAGTCGTTATAGCTAATAATAAAGTTGATTTTTACTCCTGCAGTTTCTGAACTACTTTGCATAGAACTGGGAAACAGGGTTGTGATTTTGTGTTTCTGAGGTTTCCAGTGATAACAATATCAGGCAGCGTAAAATTTACCTGGCAGCGTAAAATTAGAGTGATTTATTAGGATTGTATTTAAGAAGTAAGATTATCAGGCCTTTTTTATTTTTTTTATCTAACAGAGGTATCTGAATTTTTGAAGACACAAGAGATGTCTTCCAAATCAAAATAAGATCTCTTTCTAAGATCTTTCAAAGTTTCTGAAGGAATAACATTCCCTTAATGAAAGTGCCAAAGTTTTTTTCCCCATTTTTTTCCTGATTTAGTCCCCAATTACCTTCCACAGAGCATCCTACAAGGCACAATAACTGTAACATGCTCACAATTTCCCCTTCCTTTGTGATGATCTCATTTTAATTAATCCTGTTTGAAAGCTCAGGCAATGTGCGAAACCTGACTGCTCCTTGAGCTTTTTCACAGTACTTTGTCTCTTACATGGGAAGAGGGGTCACTTTGGAGTTGGATGGAGGATAGCAGTAGCTTAATCTGTATAATTCAGAGTAGTCATGCATCTATAAAAAGCCTCATTATTGCTCAAACTCTATTGCAGAGATGACATGACTGTATACATAACCTTAAACATGAATCTTGGCTAGATTAGTGTCCACCTGGCACCTGTAATAGCAACAGAGCCACTTCCATAGTATAATGCTTTATATTCACATTCTGAAACAACTGCATCCCTTTAAATTCTGTAGGTGTTTTCGCAGTAAGAGCATTTTTCCTCCTTTGTCCATTCTGGATTCTTAATAATACTTTGTTAACATTGATTAATACTTCCATAATGTGCCTAAGAAAAATTCTTATTTCCAGCCATTCTAGCCTGCAAGACAGCAAAATTATGGGAGTTTATGGGAGGTATATCATGCTCCAACTTCCCCAAAGACAAACTCTACTCAGGATACATGCAAAGCTTTTCCCAAATTCCTTTGGGATTTTGCCTAAACTACATAATGTATTCACCACATTTTCTCCTAAACCCAGCTCTTCAGCTTCACCATTTTCAAATCCTAAGTGGCATATCTTTTAACCTAAATAGAACTAAGGCAATTAAGTCTCTTAAAGGGTATATATTGCATTTGTAGATACTAGAAGAGACAACCATCCCAAGTGTCCCCAAACTTACGCAACCAGATCTCAAAACTCAGGGCGCTGCACTATTAGGCAAATGAGGTTAGTGGTTCTTCCTCCAGGGCACATGCAGCCTTTGCTTTGGAGAGGGCAGCTGTCTTCTTTTTTCCTTAAATGTGGAGGGTAGCCACTTGGTAGTCACTTGTGATAACAAGTGACAGTGTTCTCCAGTGTAAAAATTACTATTTCTTGTTTAATTCTGCACAGCCTTTTCTTTTCCAGTAGTTCAGGGTAGGTACAGCAAAAGAACAGAAAGCCAATATAAAGCTCAGACTCATTGCTGTATCCTACAGCCCCCTGTCATTTCCCACTTCAGAATGAAGAATGTGTTTGGCTTGTGCTTTGGCAAAGAAAGTAAAGGAGAAGTGTTGTGATCACCTCTGTGCATACTTGGAACAGGGTGGCAGTGCACTACCTAACAGTTATGGCCTCAAAAGAGGCTGGCCAGAATATTCCCAGTGTGGTATTTTTGAGCTCATGGTATGCACACACGCCAAGACTGCACAACGCATCTCAGAACGATGGTCACCATAATGCAAATAACTGTTTCTTTTAATGTTATATAATGACTTATAGCTCTCAAATCTGATTTCACTTATACAAGCATAACTTGATTCTGGAATGAGATCAGATTTTGATCCAAAATCTAATAGACTGCAATCATTCTATCAGTTACAGCTGAAAATTGAAGCCTACAAGCTATTGACACATAAAGCACAGATCTCATCTATCTTCTAGATGGTCATATTTGTATGGATGTTTTAGCCTTTGATAGAAAGGGAAGCAAATAATTTGTCTAAACTTTGAGGTCACATGTAGGACACAATTTCCTTCTACTTGAGTGGATCAGTGTGCAAATAAGAAAAATGTGAACAGACCAGGAGGAAAAAGTTCTGTGCTGTTTCTGCACTGAGATGTGTGAGTATACTATTTTTAAACCTCAGGAAATTGTGCCGGGTGGGGAAGCGGGGGGAGGAGAAGGGCTTTATCTGTTTTTCAATGATAAACTGCATAAATGCTTTCCAGAGGTCAGAGACTAAAAGTTATAAAGTAACTTTTCCTCAGATACTTCTGCTTAAAACCAGCAAGAGAATTTACTAAAGGCAAAAGCTACACAACTGTACTTAAGTTTTTAAATTATAATATGGCAATAGAAGTATCCAAGAGTCATAGATGCCTTAAATGACAACCTTTTAGGATGGAATGTAGTCTTCTTTCAACTATTTTATAACCTATAGTTACTAAGTCTTGGGTTTCTCAGGAGCTGCCAAACCTTTATTTTGAAATGGGACAACCTACAGCCCATTCAAAATTTCAGTATGGCCTGATGCAAGGTTTTGTTTGTAGCAATAAAAATGCATGAGTTGGCTACAAAATTTGCAACTAACTTTAGATCCTGAAACCTATACCTTGCCTAAGAATACTTGGCTTTCAATTCTTTTTTCACTTTGTTTCTAGTTTTTATTCATACATAAATATAGATAATTTCATAATGGTGATTGAAAAGCATTTTAACTTAATCCAGTAACATATGTACAAAAATCATAAAGGACACTAGTATATTATAGTTATTTCCTTATAAAAATCATTTACTTATGTAAGTGCATTTTTTAAATGGTTTCTACATTTTTATCTGTAACCTAAATTTCATTTTGCATATCCAAAGATCCAACCTATGCTTATGTGCATATTATGTGACAGAAAAATTCACATGAATTCAGAAATTCAAATGTGTGAAGGAGGTGCAAAGGCAGGCCCAAGTATGTCAAAGTGTATGATTTAGGTTATAATTCAGTTTTAGGGGAAAGCGATTGGCAGCTTCCACTGGCAGAAGTTTAATTAGTGAAGAACTAAAGTGAAACAAGAGGCTATGTGAAGGATATGCTCTTCCATTTTTAAAAGATAAGAGAAGTATCAGCAAGTGATGCAAGTGACCCTCCTCATCACTGCAGTCTTTTCTCATGCACCTTGTTCTTCTTGCTTTCTGCATGTCATTGTATTTTTTATTCTGTACTTGTCTTTGCACGGAAATGTACAGACCTGTCCATGCTGTTATCATCAGTAATGGTGAAAAGCATAATTTATATTCCATTGCTTGCCTATAACTTCTTTACAGACTAGCCTATACATACTCTTTCACATATTTGGTAGCCAGGAGGAAAGCAGTAAAACATAACAGTGCTCAAAATAGTCTCCTGTTCTTCTGTGATAGAAGTGCTCATCAGATTTAACTACAAGTGTTTACATAAATGTGTGTATAACAGAGTGGTCTGTTCTTTAAGAATCAGAAGAACGTGGTCTTCACATTGTGTCATAAAGGACTGTCATAGTTTAACCCCAGCCAGCAACTAAGCACCACGCAGCCGCTCACTCACTCCCCCCCACCCAGTGGGATGGGGGAGAAAATTGGGAAAAGAAGCAAAACTCTTGGGCTGAGATAAGAACAGTTTAATAGAACAGAAAAGAAGAAACTAATCATGATAATGATAACACTAATAAAATGACAACAGCAATAATGAAAGGATTGGAATGTACAAATGATGCGCAGGGCAATTACTCACCACCCGCCAACCAACACCCAGCCAGTCCCCGAGCGGCGAATCCCTGCCCCCCACTTCCCAGTTCCTATACGAGATGTGACGTCCCATGGTATGGAATACTCTGTTGGCCAGTTTGGGTCAGGTGCCCCGGCTGTGTCCTGTGCCAACTTCTTGTGCCCCTCCAGCTTTCTCTCTGGCTGGGCATGAGAAGCTGAAAAGTCCTTGACTATAGTCTAAACACTACTGAGCAACAACTGAAAACATCAGTGTTATCAACATTCTTCTCATACTGAACTCAAAACATAGCACTGTACCAGCTACTAGGAAGACAGTTAACTCTATCCCAGCTGAAACCAGGACACATTGTTTGCAAAGTAAAAAAAGGAAAGGTCTGTATTGGTTTTGCCACAGCCCTGATCAGTGGCTCCCTTTCAAAAGGCCAGAGAGGGAGGTCCATGGGTCAGGTACTGAAATGCACCCTGTGAAGCCAGTGTTCTTATTCATTTAAAAGCGTGAGTTCCTAAATATTGACACTATTTCCAGAGATAGAGCCATAACACTTGAAAATCTGTAGGTTCTCAAAAGGCAAGAGTTTAGCACTGAAGGGATAAAGCTCATTGAAAACACTGTGTATACAGGTCTTTCCTCCTACTCATTCATATTACTTATAATCATTCTCTAGACTAAAGAATTTTTCCTCCCTAGAGCAAAACCACTGCTGATGTGGCCTGACCTCCACCATAGATTCAACCACTTTCATTTATTCAACACTTCTTTAGACTAAGGCAGTCCTTTCACTTCCACATGTGTTTAATAGAGCCACAACCACCTTCCTGCCCTCTCTGTAGATTTCTTTTATACTTAATCGTGCCTTAAAAGAACTTTTCTTGTTTTACTATCAGTTCAAAAAGTAACCAAAACCAAGAGGGCCACCAACATAGTTTATAGAATATGTATATATGTGTATATAGGGTGCATAGAATTTAACTTCTGGCACTGAATTGCATGGATTTCATCTGAAGTGGGATTCACGTGTAAAGGGAGTCGGCGGGGGGCGGACAGGAAGCTGAGAGACCTGCAGTTTCTATTGACTCACACCTAACAACAGTGGCACAAATTTTGTGTCATTTGCTGCAACTCTGCTTGACAAAGAATTGAAAAGTAGCTCCCTAAGTACCTTCCAATCCTAGGGAAGAGAGAGGTGTAACATGTTATTTGTCTCCAGGCTTTTCCCCAAAACTTACACACAGGGAAAACAAAGAATTCAAATAGCATGCCACTGAAGTCCTGCTCTGGATATACACAAGCACCCTCAGTATCAGCTGAGGTCTGTGTTTTGTTCTTTCGATCTTGCAGTTTCCTGAATACAGAGCCTTCTGTGAAATAGCAAAAGTGTAGATCAACTTCCACCATGTATCTGTGGTCCAGCTGTCAAAGAAAGGAGAGATGTCTCTCTGAAACTCACTTCCTTTTTGCTCTGAGTACCAGTTTTTTTCAGAAATCTCTAGACAGCTTATACTACAACAGTTCTCTTTGGCATTCCTCTGCTGTACAACATTTGAGCTTGACTGCCAAATTTACTCCAATTTTGGAGTCTTGCACATGCGGTTACTCTTGGGAAACCCCAACTAAATAATTGGCAATTAATTTTCTTGGCAATCAAGAGCTCTATAATCTGAGACAGACTTCACTAATTTATTAAAAGTGGTGAGCTGTCCTTTATTGGAAATGTAATGCAAATACCAGACTGTAAAATTCTGCTCAGAAATTATATAAAATGTTTGTTCATTTCATTTCAGTGAATGAGAATGTGGGAAGGAGAGAGCTGTCTTCCACTGTTATGTGAGAATATATATTGGAGAGTATGGCTTACTACAGGCTTTATCTCCACTTAAAGGCAAGTGAAGTATTCTCTTATCTTCCTTCCTTTGTATAATATACTGTAATCTCTGCAATATTTCTGATATTTGTGGAAAAAAAAATCACAAATTTAGTTGTGTTGGCAATAGCTGAGCCCATGAAGTGAGCAGTAAGACCAGCCCATCATGGATATTTTCGAAGTTACCCAGAATTTAAAATCTTTTATTATTCTTATTCCATCCAGGTTTTTGTTTTTGTTTGGTTTTTTTCCCAGCATGAAACTTGTATAATAAGTAGAGGGACAGTGCCACAAGAGCTATAGTGTGTTACTTCCTTCTGTTAGTGGATTTGGATTCATTTCAGCAACAAATGTGTCAATTCAAAAGCCATAAAGATGCAATACATTTTCTGTCTTTTCAGTGGTTGTCTAAAGTTCAGCAATTCTATCTATGTAGACAGTGTTTTCCTCCCTTATAATCTCCTCTCTTAAAACTAATTAATGGACTAGCCCATAATTATATGTGCTTCCTATTCCAGTAAAGAGGAAGGAAACTTCCAAATCAGATGGACGTCAATTGCGCTGCAACTTCTGTTGAATAAATGTGTATCTACAGCAGGAAAATCTCTTCTATTGCCAAAACATGGATAGGAACTGGTCTTCCTCTCTTTAATGGGCAATCTAAAGGTCAAGAGCCTGAATGAAGACAAATGGTGACATTATGCCTGATGATTACTTTGTTGATTTGAAATGTAATACAGGAAGTCACTGAAAGCTGCCTGCAAGCTGATTATTACTATTCCATTGCCCCCCTATCAACAAAAATCAACAACATACAGATATATTTTCCTGGAAAATAATAGTTACAATGAAAAAGTTCTAAGAAGTAATTTTCCCACACAGTGCAGTGGAAAAATTGGTTTCCTTTCCATACAGAATTATATATAAATCCATAAAGGTATAGAGTAGATGGGAGTCCAAAATTTTTAAAATTTGCCATTATGTTTGGATTATACTCATGCAAATATAAGGGCAACAGTAGATGAAGTGATCATACTGGTTTGAATATTTTAAATAATAAATGTTCTGAAGGGTTTCCTTAAGAGAAAATATTTGTAAATTAATTATTTATTCACAGTGTTTAAATACATTTTATTTTGAAATAAAGAAAAAATATAATTTGGTATCAAGCTCTTTCCAGATTTCATCTATATTTAGTCACTCCCTAGGCTGTATTAAACTTTTCTATGACTTGGCCCCATCAATTTCACCCTTACTACACAGAGTAGCACCATGTAAATTCTTGTAGAATTTTCACATCTGCATTAGTTTTACTAGCTCACCAGGGAACTCCAGGAATTTCAGTATTGCTTTGGGGGAACCACAGTGTCAATAATTAATCATTTTTTACTTGATGATGCTCTCCTTTGTAACCCCATATGCCTGAAAAATACTCAAAATTTCCATGATTTCCTCACTTCCTATTCTAATCATGTCCAGTTCTGTATTCAGGATGCCAGGAACAAGTCTCTGAAAAAGTGTTTTCAAGAGGTTTTGACCTCTTTTCAAACCTCATTAAGGTTCAGTTGGAACTGCACTGTCATTCACATTAGGAAAGTGAAGTACTGTAAGAGAAACTCTGATAAACTCCAAAGTTCCTGCTATTTGTCCCAGTAACACCCTTTGTTAAGGGAGCAGTGACCTTTGTGAATACAAATGAAACAGAAGACCTATACATAAGATTATCACAGATGAATTAAGCTTCATTACCAAGGACAGACCCCTACTCTTGGATCACATTAGCACCACTTCTGTGCCCCCTTGCCTGTGGTTGCAGCAACAAACTTTGTGTTTGGGTGGATGACAAAACATATAAATAGGATGTACATGGAATTCATCTGAATCCCCAGTCTTTTACATACAAATTAAAAGCTGGGCATTCAGTTACTTAGTAATTAATGTGATAGTTCCACAATATGACTTTTTTCACATGGCAAGCTTGGGAAAATTTATCATATACAAACCACGACTGCTTCTCCCTCACTCCCCCAAATTAGCACTGTATTTGGAGTTTCAATTCAGCGGGGATGAATTTTCATGTTTAAAATACAAACTCCAGACTTATAGACTAGTAAAGTCAAGAGACTTCCATATTTTGTGTCTATTTAATTATCTCAAATAATGTATTAGGTTCTATTAATTTTCAAATGTGTGGGTTAGGTGTGTTTAAAAAGTCTTTTCAGTTTGTTTTTAAGATGATAAAAAATGGGTCATACAGCTTTGAGACCTCCCACCTTCAAAGTGAGTTTACACAGTTCTTTAGTTAGATCTGATAACAACCCCAAATGATAAGCAACAACTTGGTTCAATGGGACATACTGCTGTACACTGAAAATTAGAGATTGGACTTAGGACTGCTAGAAAAAGCAGAGTTTCCTTCTTCAGGGGAGGGAGGAAATGAGATAAGGTTCTTCTGTAGTTGGAATCTCGACATACCTGTGTTCTTTAAGTACTCAGTTCCTATTCTCCTGGTGAACTAGCTGACTTACTCAATGGAGCAATATACGTTAGGAACACAGTACAGTGAGAAGAAAGGCAAGCACTATACAATATTCTTCTCCCTAGAAGTGAAAATTCAGGAGGCTAGGAATTCATAAGGTATTTCCCTATTTAGAATAAATGCCAGCATGCTAAAATTTCCCTGTAGTAGAGCAGGGTTCATGTTTTGGCTGATCATGAAAGGCCAACAGTTTTCAGAGAGGAAAGCCAGTTAATAAATCCACTGCCTACATTTATCTTTCACAGTATTTCACAGCCTCTCAAATTGCTTGTCTCCCTCTCTGCATGTATTATGCACTGGGAACTTACACAGTCCGAAGTTTTGGGTCTGGCTGAGTGCCCTGGCCTCTCCTCTGAAAGACAGCTCTGTCTGGAGGGCAGAGGGCAATGTAGCACAACCATAGGAGTGTTTCTAACAACCGGGCAATGTTTTCCTGCTCTTTTTCTCTATCCATCCAGCACTCACACTCTGGAGGAGTGTGAAATACAGACTGCAATTATAGTCAGATGCAATTTCCCATGATTTGGTATTCCACGGGCATTCATCACTTTCCATACTTGTTTGGCACTGATGAGCTGTTAATCAAAGGTGGGCTTTTAGTGCTGATGCTTTCAGGCAATCTTGACATTATAAACATCTGCCTATGCTTTAACACCTGTGCGCTCACAATAACACAGCACCTGCTAGCGTCCATGCAGTGTGGTTTATGGGCCTGGTTACAGGATCCTGAGGGATTTCTGTGGCTCCAGCCAGCGGCACGCGTGCGATCCAGTATGCACCATAGTGCTGCGGCCTCTTTTGTACTCGAGCATTGCAGCTAGAGATCCCAAAGTGACCTGGGTGGGAACCGCAGCTGAGACCCACCTCTCCCATCAGTAGTTTGCCACCCCTCTGGTGCTGTCGGTGCTATGGGGGGAAGCCATGTGTCAGGGAGCCAAAGGCCGTTGGAGGGGTTTGAACACCCCGATCGGGGGGCACGGTGCCAGCACAAAAGCCGTTGCCTGAGCCTGGCCCGGCAGGGCTGCTCTGCAGGGAGGGACTGCCTTGAGGGGAGCCCAGAGGCTTCCAGAAATCCCCGCCATGGTGGTGTGGGGGGGTGTGAGGGGTTTCCCCTCAGCTCTGCACGTTCCTCCCATCTGCTCTCAGTGAAATTTACTGTAGCTTGCATCTGACTCCATGCTTCTCTGGGTACCATGTGACAGAGTGCTTCAAAATAGCTGTCGAAGAAATTCATGTCAGGTGAGCAAATGTGCAATAAGCCCTGTTTTTGAAGGTTAGGTGGTATTCCCCAAAGAGCTTGCCTTGTGTGCATAACTGAAGTGGCACCGCCAAACTTAAAGACTACAGGCCTCAAAGACATTTAGGGATTCAGGACGTGCCTGTGCACCTGCCTCTGTAGTTTGAGCCCTAGCTGACACACAGTGTTCTGAGATATTCTGAAAATCTCAGCCCAGATACATATAAAGCTTTAATTTAGCTTGCTATTGGCGATACTTAAAATGGCAGTTTTATGAATGAGGTGACTAATTAAGATGACAAAAATCAGATATTTTGCTACCTTAGAATACATGCAGCTAGGTATTTCTCCTCAGTTATACTTGCATGGTAGAGTTATATTGGCAACAGGTTCTAACCTTCTCTTTGTGAGAACCGGGTGTAGAAGGTCTGGTCTTTGTGATTTCAGCACAATGCAAAGCTCTTAATCATTAGTCCTTTTGGATTTATTTTTTTTTAATTAATCAACCACTGATTTTATTTGGCATTAGCACTCATTCAGTAATCAAAAGAACTGGGTGTGTGATAGCTTTTAATTTCAACACCCAGAAGTTATTCTTCACTTGCTTTTGAGACTCAGTACAGAGGTTATTTAAAATGGTTTTCTATAATGTCTAAGGAATTTTAAGATTTATTGTGTTTTATTATACAAATGTCTATTAACCCTACTTATTTCAGAAAAGTCTGTCAAAATGTTTATGTAGCTTAATTTTCATGGTTTATTTAATTACAATCTGCCACTAAGGAAACAATGCTTGAGTCACATTAATATCTAACTAGACTGTACAACTACAGACTCTTCAGAACAGCAGTGACACAAATCTACTTGCTATTGTTTTTTGAGGATTTTTCTTTTGCTAGCTTTCTGTCATGGTTTAACCCCAGCCAGCAACTAAGCACCACGCAGCCGCTCACTCACTCCCCCCCCATCCAGTGGGATGGGGGAGAAAATCAGGAAAAGAAGTAAAACTCGTGGGTTGAGATAAGAACAGTTTAATAGAACAGAAAAGAAGAAACTAATAATGATAATGATAACACTAATAAAATGACAACAGTAGTAATAAAAGGATTGGAATGTACAAATGATGAGCAGGGCAATTGCTCACCACCCGCCGACTGACACCCAGCCAGTGTCCGAGCGGCGAATCCCTGCCCCCCCACTTCCCAGTTCCTAAACTAGATGGGACGTCCCATGGTATGGAATACACTGTTGGCCAGTTTGGGTCAGGTGCCCTGGCTGTGTCCTGTGCCAACTTCTTGTGCCCTGGCTGGGCATGAGAAGCTGAAAAATCCTTGACTATAGTCTAAACACTACTGAGCAACAACTGCAAACATCAGTGTTACCAACATTCTTCACATACTGAACTCAAAACATAGCACTGTACCAGCTACCAGGAAGACAGTTAACTCTATCCCAGCTGAAACCAGGACACTTTCGCTGTAAAGTTTGTATGAGTCACTCCTCCTAAGCAAGTAACCTGGTTTAGAATCAGAAAGCCAATCTGTCTCTTCCTTGAAAAATAAAAAAATCCAAGGGAGGAAACAATGTCAAAGCAATTCTGGTAAGATTCATAAACCTAAAAGCTGGTAAAGCTGGTTAAAATTCTCCAACTGAAAGTTCAATTAGATATCACTAAAGATAGTGTAGAACTTGTCTAAGGTAACTCAGGCATCCAAAGTGTAGATAAATTCCTCTTCAAAACAAATGGTTGCATTTAGTTACTCTGTAGTTTCCCAGCCTATATAACCAATATTCTATGCCCCTGCATTGATATTTCAGTTGCCGAAGTATCTTCAACCAAGGGCTGAAGGGCCAATGCAACAGGAGACAACCTGTGTTCTAGCATTGGACACATGATCAGTCTCAGCCTAAACAGAGAATTCATTGCGACTATGCTGTCACTAGAAGAGAGAGGATTGCCAGTCCGCTGTATAACTCTGACGCTAGCTAAAAACTGTTCCTAGGAAGCACTACTCGCTTTTCATCCTCAGTTTGGGGAGAGATCATGTCTCTGGGGAGAGATGCTTTCAAGATTCTCTGCTTCACAAGCAGCAGAGAAGACTGCAGAGTAGGTTTAATGGTACCACTCAAAAGGCTGAGGCAAAAAATCATGCAGACTGCAGCTGGATAAAAACAACCTATGTTTATGCCAGCAAAATGTTCTTCTTATCAAAACAGAGTGGCTACATGCAGACTACTGGGTGGGAATGGTCCTTGCCATCTTTTAACTATCAAACTCTGCACAGAAATCAATTGATTTTTATCAGCATACAAGCATACACCGCAATCATGTTCCAGTTCCCAGGCAGATTGCCAGACACTCCTGAATTTACTGGCCATTGTAAGCAGTGGGAATAGGCGATGCAGGGGGAAGGAAAGATGAATCTGTGAGATTTAGGAATGTAGAGCTGGTTTAGGAAGATAGTGTAGACAGGAAAATCCTATTCTTCACATTTCAGTGTACTCTGGGTTAGTATTTATATACTGGAAAAGTTATCCAAATGGGCTTTATGAAGGTCAGATCAATGTTTTAGTGAATTCAAATAGCTGGAGTTTTGGATGAGAGAGCGTTTGTGCACTTCAGTTTCAGCATAACTATGTTAGAGAATACCCATCAATCCATGTGACAGCTGTCTGCTTTGGGGATCAAAAAGGTTAGGCTTGGAGAAATTCCTTTCCAAACTTTAAAAAACCTGAAGGGAAACAGATCAGCTTGTTTCCTGAGATGAAAAGTTCAGTGTTCACTTTTCTAGATTTTTTAATAGTGAAGATACTTGAAACCCCTGCATACCAGTGCTTCCTCCCTGAAGAAAGATCGTTACCTCAGAAAACCTAATCCTGAATCTGCTACCTCCAGAATTTTTCCTTTAGTGTTTTGTGGGGTCTCAGGCTACATATGTAAGAACTGTATAATATATATTATATATATATATTTAAAATAGGTGTATAACATATATAGTTCAAGGAGCATCTAGACAATGCTCTCTAGTCATATCATTTAGTTTTAGGTAGTCTTGAGAGGAGCAGGGAGTTGGACTCGATGATCCTTATGGATTCCTTCCAACTTGAGATATTCTGTGATTCTATGATTCTAACTGACTAGCATCTATCCCCTTTTCCAAGTGCAAGATGAAAATACAGTAATATCAGAAGACTGTGAATGTATTCCAAGTGTGAAGAGAGAGGACTAAATAAAACACATTAACAGATACTTAATATGATTGTTTTCATCATGGTTAAATATGTGGCTTTATTGTTCCTTGCCATCAAAATCACCTCACTGGCTAGGAAGTCTATTTTTTTCTAATAGGACATATTTTCATCAAGTTGCAAATAAAAAATGAACATCATTTGATGATCATTGATAAGTAGAAACAAAGTCTTCTTATTTTTTGCTATGCATTTATTATTGATTTCCAAATGTTAAAATATTTTGGGGAAAATGATGGTGGAAAGTAAGGTAGTGGGGAGGGGGGGAGAGAGGGAAAGGATGGGGAAGAGAGAGAGAGAGAATGGTTGTTTCCGTTTCACAGTGTTCAAGAACTCTATTTGGGTTTTGTTTTTCCATTAACCCATGGTAGGGCCTTTTTTTCAGTTGAAGACCCTGCAAAAGAGCCCCTAGTCTTCTGGGGATCTGATGGAGCAGCTGCTGTCACTGTGTGCGGAAACAATGCCCAGGTGCCCGAAGTGTTTTTCAGCTGGCAATTTACAATCAAATACAGCCACCTCCCAAGAGGAATAAAGAGCATTAGAGACTTTTATTTTGTTCTTGTTTCTCTTAGTTTCAGAAGTGATGCTACAGAAAAGGCTGCACAAAAAGGGAACTTTTGTAAAGGATTTTCCTCCCCTTTCCCCTCTTTTTAGTAGATGGTTTTCAAACCTTAGGTGGTATTAGTTGGATTTTAGTAGGCTACAGCCTGACAAAAATTTCCACTAGCATGGAGGCCAGCAGGTGGTGGTGAGCTCAATCTAAGGGTCCCACCTCTGTTTAGTGGAGCCTACCTTTTGTGTACTTTAGAGCACTTGCTGGCTTATTCAAACGTCTAGTTAAACACTGAAAAAGGGGAGGAAGGGGGCAACTATAAGACAGAAGTGTGACTGTTACTTAATTGCATTTCCTATAGATGAAATTGCTAAAATTAAAGAAAATATCAGCATAGCCAACATTAACATCCTGAATAACCTCAGTTCTTGTGGGTTACCAACTAAACGTAATATCTAAACACATTCAGATTAGGGAGGGAAGCTTTATCTCCTTCACAGCATGTCTCTATTCAATTCTAGTCTAGAAACACTAACATGTTTCAGTGTCTTAGAAGTCAATCAGAAATCTTATCACTACATAATTATTTTCCATGTTACTTTCATCTTAGAAAGTATGAGATTGATGCCAAGATTTAATATGTGCTATTTATTTATTTGTGTCCATTCCTCATTGTACAGAAATTCCATAATTTATTTTTTGATCCTCTATGAATAATTTTGTTCTTGTCCCATGTAAAACACTGCAGAATTATATCAGTTTGAACAAAGTATTTAAGTGTACCTGAAGACCCATTGAAATCAATAACTGCTTAGATACTTAAGCTCAGGCAAACGCTTTTGGACTTAAAATGAACTTTTTTTGCTGTTCAGTTCTATTCTGTTTTGTTTTAGTGAAGTTACCAAGGATATTCCAAGCATGGGGAACAAGGTAAAAGAGAGCCTGGAGTTAGGAGAAGAAAGGAATGAAAGAGGAGTCAGAATTTCCATCTGTGGAGTAGTGAAAATGAATAAAGGAGGTTCCAAAGTGAGCTATATTTTGGAATAAAATACATTACCAATGAATTAAATAGGATCTTCTTGTTCTGCCTACTGGCTGCTTCTTTTTCGCTTCTTTTTTTAAATATTCTCATTAGCTGGAATTTTCTGGATAAAGGCATAATGCTAAATTGAATATTATGTTCTAGCCTACTTTCTGTTATCTACAAGAACCTTAAGCTTCAAGAGAAATTTTTGTTATAGCAGTAATAGCAGTGACAGTTCAGAGCATCTAAATTACTATCTAAAGTAGATTTTCAGTTAGATTTTAGAAAACTAATTCTGAGATTAATGCATTCTATAATAGCTCTCTGCCCAGGGGTAGAACCAGGAGCTTGTAATAGTGAGACACAGATTTTAAATTATGAGTTGAAAAAATTTCCCACTTTGACTACTAATTAATATAGTTTAGTTTCTGGGTTTGAAAAAGTGTGGTTTGGGGTTAAAAAACACCATAGTATATACTACAGAAGTATGCCTTTGAACATTAAAAAATGCCTTTTAGTCCCCTTTGTTTTTATAAATACCTGTCTAAACATACATAGCAAATATATGCAGTTTTATAAGTAAATATGTCATTTTTCATAGTAGGTAACAGTTACATGTTTGTATCTTCTTGAAATCCTGATCTCTTTGGCATTTCCACTACACCATCTTTCTGCATATCCTGGAAAAGTGTGGAAATATACACAATTGAAACAGTACACCTCTTCTTTAACTTTTGCATCTTGCTGAGTTGGATAATACAACTGTTTTCCAAAGAGATTTTTTTGAGCTTTGCCATAATTTAGATTTATAGATGGCAAGATTATATATTTTCTCCCTATACTCTTCTCATCTCAACTGCTTGATTAACATTGTTCAGACATTCCCAGAAAAGAGAGCAAAAGATCATCTGTGTTCCATGAAGTTATCAAGTGCACCTGTGGAAGGAATTAATAGTGTATTTTTTCAGTAAATTCACATGTAATTTCCATTCTAAGGTATTGAGTTAATCCAGTGTTTGGGGGAGAATGAGCTGAAAAAAGAACTGGAAGACAAGAAGTCCAGAAGTAATCTGAGAGATATTAAAATGTAATCACACACACATTATGTGACAAAATTCTGTGTATATGACTCTTTGTCTGTGCTTTATGCTGGAGAGATAAAGGGCACATTTTAAATTTAAGAAAAAGAGAAGAAAAGATGGAATGCATGTAAAGTGACTCTAGTTTTAGCCTTACATTTTAAAACTATACATTGAAACTATACTACTGCTAGGTTGTGCTCTCCTTGTGTGTTGTGCAACTGATTTAGGCCCTTTCACTTTCTTGTACATATTTCTATTTATCAAATACCTTGTAGTACTTGTAAATCGTGGCAAGAGTGTGGCTAAGTAGAAGAGTTGATGCACACTGTTATCTGAAGTTATTTTTTAATTCCTCTCTCCCCCGTCTTTAGAAAGTCTTGGTGGTTCTTTGTCAACACATCCTCCTGTCAGTCTGTAATGCACAACAGATGGAATCTGGTCTCATGGACTTTGGAAGATGAGCAGGAAGTAAAACTGTTGTGTATCACATATGTCAACAGACAAAGCATTTTATCGAAGATGGAGATCAACTTGCAATATTTTGCAATCCTTAAGTCAAAACCAAATCTGGAGGAAGGCAAGTGAACCTTAATCATAAGCAAGTTAAAATATTGGTAAATAAAAAAAATTAGCATATAAGCTTGCTTTAAAAATAACTGGGAGTAAAACTAAATTTGCAGCACTAGTTGCAGATTTTAGGGCCATAACCTATCTCACTTATATTCAAACAAAACAACATCTGTTTAGCAGAAATGTCTATGGCATACCTTTACTGACTGATTAGATTGGAAGTAATAGAAACTGTTAACTAATCCAAGGGATGTCAAAAGGGCAAGTGTGAGAAAATTTGTATGGTAGCACTTACAGGCTGGTGCAATTAATTTTCATGATGTTTTAAAGAAATGTGTTTCCCTTTCTCTTTTTCTCTCTTTCTCTTTTCTTGTTTGCTACCACTTGGTCTTTTGTCAGAAACAGGTATTTTGCAACCTGCTGAAAAATGAAGGGTGCATATTTTCTTGACATTGAAATAATTTAATGTTCCAACCAGGTGCTATGTATAGAAATATTTTTGCAGAGTTGTTATAAGAAAAAAAAAATCATTTCAGGCACAAAATCTCAATAATCATGACAAGAAATTATTATTTTGCACAGATTGTATGAAGTACATATGTAAACAATAGCCAGTGTAAACAACTCTACAGTTAAAGAACTCAGTACATTCACTTCCCTTTGTCTGGAGTTTAGACGAGGTATATGGTCTAGCCCTATTATGTACAGAAACCATAGATGTAAACTTTCTTGAAGTTAGTTTAAAACTGTCATATACATGATGAGCTTGCATTGAGCAGGAGTTTGGACGAGATGACTTCCAGAGGTCCCTTTGAACCTAAATTACCCTCTGATCCTAACTCTTGCTCTTTAAAGAGCTAGGAATCAGACAAGCCTGCACCTATTTAGTTGCCTTTCCATGTGATAGGTGTTGAAGAGGTTTTGATTTTATTTGATTTGATTTTTTAACATTAATTAAGAGAGCGAGCTTGCTGCACTTTTAGTAGCATGAAGGACTAGCAGAAGAGGGATGTTCTTCTGAAGTTAAGTCCTTCATAACAGTAGAAGTGTTAGAGCTTGCTAGGGAGACAGCTAGAAATATCATCAAGTAGAGAATTGTATGGGAAGATTTAAAATGAGGAGGAAAGCTTATTTTCCCTTGTTGGAAGACAGACTCCAGTAGAACAAGCCACATAAGAATCACTGACCTTAGAATCAGTCTGAAGATATAATGTATTGCTCTTGAGTGATCTGTCTATATACAGACTATTTACCTAGAGAGGGTAGCCAGCATGATAAACATTGGTAGTATAGTTAAGTCGCTAGGGAGTATCATAACTCACACGGTCAAATAAAAGTTGTAATGCTTCAATCTGAAAGAGAAGAAACAGGCTTGTAATTCTGTATGCCAAAGTAATCTTGTTACTTCCTCCTTGAACTTCAAGCCTCATTTTTATATAGGAAAAAACTGCAATTCCCTGGCTAAAAAATGACAACCTCATTTCCAGCACCTACCCAAACCTTAACTAAGTCTTTGTTAGGCTTGGCATTCCAAAGAATCCTTTGCTCTGAACTGAGAAGGCCTTAAGGGGATGAGATATGAAGAAGTATCTCTATCTGTCTTTAGTTACTGACATCAGATATGATAAAGATTATATCCTGCTGTTCTGGATGCTTTATATGATTAAGAATAGTAATAAAATGTAATGAAGCTAGTACCAAGTATTTAAGTACACACTCTGACAAAATTTTATCTTCTGTTCCAGTTTGCATGATACTTTGTAACGATGCAATAGTTTGTTGGCAACACAACTTGTCCAGCTTGTTTATTTACATTATTTTGCACTGTCCTATGCGTCTTTACTGTATGTAATTGATCTATGACTGTTAGTGGTTTTGTCTAATGCTTTTTTTACATTAGCTAGTAAGTAGGTCTACAGTAATTAGGTGTGCAACACCACTAGACAATTGGCTTTATATTTGAAAGAAATTTTAGTTCTGTTGTTTGCTATAACAATTCTAGTACAGCTATCTGTATTTCTGAAAGCTATTAATGTTCTAAAGAGCTTCTTATTTCTGCAAATTCCTAAGTATCTGTGAGAAGCATCATCAATTCTGATCTAATTGTATAATGCTGTCTTACCAGAAAGGTTGCTCTTAAAGACCGTCACAAGCAATTTTTTTTAATAGTTCTCAATTCAGAAAAAAAACACAAATCCTTTTTATTTTATAAAGAGTAAGTAGAATCTCAACAAAATTTTACTAGCAGACCCCCCCCCACCCCCCATAATTTGTAATCTTAAAGTTAGCTTGCATTCTTTCATGATTATTAATGTGCAAAGACTGCTAGCCATACATGTGCCTCCTCTTTTTCATCTGAACTAAAGCTAGCACCCTGTAAGCAATATGTTATAGAATATGCCCTGGAGGTTCTCAGGTGCAGAATGAGTAAACTGCATGGTGGTAAAATCTAATTTTACCTCCTATCACCCCACCCACAAAGCGAAACAAACAAACAAAAAGCACTGTGGAAAGAAATCCATACTCGTACACTGAAGATAAACTTCTGTAGATTGCAGAGTTGTGAGAAATCATGTCAGTATAATAATGCTGTAATCCCTCCTGCAAGCCAAATGAATGTAGGAAGGCCTGACTGTGAGAGAAACTGTACTTCCTGAGGTCTCCATCTGTGATGTTCAAAGGTATAAATCACATGCAACTGAGGAACAGATCATATTACTGCTATTACAGTGAAAGGCAGGCATAAGGCATGTTCCCCAACTGTATGCTTTCCTTTTAAAGGGTATACAAACACAACCTGCATCTTAAGCAGACAAAATGTAGTTCTGGTGTCTTCTAGCAATAAATGTGGGCTCATCTGTTGCTGCCCTGTGTTTCATCACAGCGAAGACTAATCGCTAAGGTAATGTAACTTTAAGTGCTAGTGTACTAGTCTCTTATCACACTCTGTGCACCCTCCTCTATTTCACAATGCATAATGCTGAATTTACTAATGTTTTGCTGAAACATTGAGATCTCTGTCTGATTTTTCATCTTATCATGCATGTGTCTGTTTTGTTATGCTCTTTAAGAACTCTACCATGGAAAAGTGTGCTAGAATCTTTGAATGGTATTCCAGGAAAAAAAGAAGGCTCTTCAACTAACTTGCTAATAATAGGATTGTAAAGACCTATTCCATCTAGGCTCAGAAACCTCTTTACAGTCACTGAATTAATAGTAATACATGAGTAAACATAATGCTGAAAGCCAGGAACTGAGAGTTTACTCTTTAAGGTGGGATTTGTGGGTTTGTGCCACTTTACACAAGTGTGTGTACATACACACTTGCGTATACATTGTATATGTACATGTAGAAGAGTGTCAGGGTTTTGCCGGGGTGGAAAGAATAATGCCTTGGGAGATTAACTCCTGTTAAGAAAGTCAGTAGCAGACTCATTCACTTTCTTTGAGATCACAATGTGTTACTCCCTATTAAGTCAGTCTTTCAAAACTAGCCCCCAGATACAAGTCTAGGTAGTTTATTAACAGAACTGTTTGAAGAAATGCTGATTCAATATCATCAAAACATTCTGTGGGAACAAGTTGGTTTTTCCTAGTTACTCTTGACAGAAACTAGGCAGGTTTCCATGGAAACTTGCCTGCCTCACCAACAGTTTGCCTGTCTGGAGCCAGATTTCCAGCCATGGGATGAGTCTAAGCTGCTTGGCTGCTGGGGCTGTCAGGGTTCAGAGAGCTTGTGGAACGTCACCTTGAGTTTGTTTTGAAAAGCCAAGCAAAAATATTGCATCAATTTCTGTAAACAACATTTGAGGATTCTTGTCCTAAGAAATGTTGAAATCTTTTTCCAATAGGCAACAATTTTTCCCCCTCTCAGATTTCCATTCAGAAAAGGAATTTTGTGCCCTGACTACTAGGTTCTTGAAAAGCTGCCATATCTCATACTTCAGGTATGGACCTACAAAACACTCCACTGCTTTTAAAAAAGTCACAAGCTAGCAATAATTAGCCCTAATACTTGTCTGAGATGAACTGTAACTCATTGACGTGGCATGGTTTCAAAGCTGTCAGTGTAGGAAGAACACTGACTTGTGGCAAGACAGGTGTGAAGGCAGTTATTGCTTAATAAACATGTATATTGTTCTTTGTAAGTGCTGGTATTGGTGTGCTGTGAAAGAAAACTAGTCCTCTAACTGGCTTTTAAAATCTACACGAAGACTTTTTTTTCTGAAAATTTGAGATTTTTAAGATTTTCAAGACACAAGTCTCTGAAGGCAATATTTGACCTTGTTCTAAATTTGGATTTATTAAAATATTAAAAAATAAATGCAAAGTGTCTTTTTTAAACATGAAAAGAGGTACTGAACTACTGATCTACATGTGAAGAGATGTAGACAAAATCACTTTAAAACCCCCTTAAAAGTAAGGCATTCAAAAAAAAAGACAATCACACTTGATAGCTAAATTCTCTCTCATCCTGGCTGAGTTAACTTTTATGCTCTTCGTCTGAGAGTTCCTTACGAGGAATGTTTTCATCATGTTCTTTCAGATGTAGTCTTTTCTTTATTTCTCATTGCAAAGAGCTGTTGTCACTATTTTAGTCATCCTTCTGTTTTGTAAGCTGGGTGTTTACAGTGTGGTAGGAATATTAAAACCATCACTCGCACAGCAAAAAAGCTAATGGAAAAATCTTACTTGCAGCTGTGGAGGAAGCAGAATCATGTCTGAACTTACATATTTTAATCCCTAGGTAACAACAAAGTGTTGCACATCTTTGTGATACACACAGCATCAACTGGGAGAGGCAAAAATTGTTCAGGAGCGGTAAGAACATACTGAACAGCCAAACAGGAAAGATGTATGTCTTTTTATTCAGCAGATAAATACACATGAATGTACAAATCTTAACACAGCTAGTTCTTGCCCCACAGATCTTGTATCACATACTGTAGGCTCATGTAAAGCTCCGAGCCTTCAAGTCACTGTTGTCACAAAGTATTTTCAAACAAATTCATTTAACTAAGCATGACTCACTAGTCATTTCTGGCCTTGTTTTACTGCTTCCAAGCTTCATATTTGAATTCACGGTTCTTACTACTGTGGCATGCCTATGTCTCTGTACCCTAACGTAGTTGCTTTCTCCTATTAAATAGGAGCTCTTCTGTCTTTGTGTTTCATACTTGATCATGAAATACAGTGGGGAACCTTCAGCTGATGGAAAAGAACAAAGCTCCATCTTCTCAGGAAGATTTGAGATATAGCCTTGCTTCCTTCAGAATGCAAATCCAAAATGGTCTGCCTCTTTTTTTAGGATGGGAGAAATTATTTTCTTATTGCTGTTTTCTCCTCCCTTTCCCCCTTTTCTGAGTTGAAACACAGATATCCTTGGACTGGAAAGGTAGGATATCTCAAATTTCTGAGTACCTACTCTAGCAGGTCTTAGTGGGACTAGCTGCCATACTAATACCCCACCTTAATATTTACCTTTACAACCAGAAATGAATAACCAGCATTTGATGGGTGTTTCTGTTAAGATGAGTGTTGGTGAAGTACTGAGTACTGTTAACTTGATGTTCAGACTGTGACTATTGCCACTTTTCCCCTTTATAGCATTAATATTTTCCCTATTTTCATTCTTAAACACATGTAAAACACAGGTGATCATACTCCTATTTTTCAACTCTGACTATATGATTTTTTTGCAGGATCCCAACCTTCTGATGCAGTTAGATAGAATTTTGCCATTAGGCATTGGTCAAAATCCTTCAACCATTTTACCTGAAGGAACTGTCAGCTTTCTGGTCTCTCTTCTGAGGATCTCACTGCTCATAAAGCCACTGCTTTACTTATTTAAACATCTGCCCTTAAGGAAAACCAATGCAATCCCTCTCACTACCATTATTTATATTATTTTCTTTAACAATAAGGAGGTATCCTTTCTGCAAGTGGTGACCTGTGATTTTCCTCTTTCTTCTAATTTTTTCATGTGAATGTTTCCTTACTGTCTTAAATTGTCTCTTCTGTTCTGTTTGTCTCATCTCCTGATTGTGTGCTGAGCAATGAGACTGAGTTTCTTGGGGCCAGAAATTATTTTCTGTTTCTTTTACCACATCTAACACAAAATACACCTTTTCCCAAGCCTTTTAACATCTAATGTAGTCTGATACCTGACTAAGAGTCCAAACTGTTGTGTGTTATCTGAAACTTTAGTGTATTCATTTAAGAGGGTTTACCTACAGGGGAAGATAAAATAGGCAGCGTCGTCTTACTTTTCTAGGATAAATGTGTGTGGAAAAGTTTGGACATTCAAAATACTAGTTATAAAATGGGGCTGCCTTTGACAAATGAAGTGCCAATGCCCTCAGGAAAACACAAGATGGAATAATATGTCAGTTATTAGCTGGCAGAAAATCTGAGGTACATTTTTATACCCTCTGTTATTTAACTGTGGATGCAGTCACTGCATGTATAGTGGGCCAGATTAATTCATGTTCCTGCCTGTTTGAAATACTCTGGGGTGGTATCAGGAAGCCAGATCTATCCAGCAGACTATTCCCTAGATACCTGACATATGCTCACAGACTGTGCTTTAGCTTGGGTTGGCAAAAGATTGGGGCATTTTTAGAACTATGTCATCCTCATACCTCCAGCTAGGTGCTATCTTCTCTGGGTGTTTGCTTTCAGATACAGGTTAGAAATGTTCAGGATCCTTATTCTATGACATAGTGCAGGTTCCTGCTAATAAGCTCATATCTGTGAATGGTTTCCTGGTGATTCCTACCCTTTGCACTAAGCTGGTACAGGGGTTTTGTTGGTTGTTTTTACCAGACTTGTTCAGTAGGCATGAAATATTCATCCTGCAAAAAGAAAAAAAGGAAAGAAAATGCATCAGCTTCTGAGATGACTGAATATTACACACTGAAAGATGTGGGAATATGTGCAGCAAAGAGAAAAGAATTCTTCCATGGAAGAAACTGAGTTAAATAGTAATGATTTATTAATGATGTCAGGGATAGGTTTTTTACAGTTCTAATTCCTTGAAAAAAACTGTCTGACCCAGAGGAAAATTATTGTCATAGTATTCACAGTAAAGCAATTAGTTTTCAGCAATTAAAAAGCAAACTGTAATACCTATTCTCCTTTTTCTTCTTGTAGACTGTATAGCCCTGCTATTATACAAATGAAATAATGCAGGCCTAAAGGTTGCTACCATATGTCCTGGCTTGGCTTAGGAGAATAAACCGACAGCTAATCAGCATTTGATAGCCAGTTTGACAGAGGTGTAGTTTTGTTTAATTGTGGCCTATTCAGTTTATGATAATGCACCATACCAAAATCAATTTACTTTTTTAGTACTTTTTGGGTTATCAAGTCCTTCACATTAACAAATCTACTGTTCAGAAAGATAAGTCAAGAAAAGGTTAGTTCAGGAAACCTGACATTGTGTCATACAGAAAAACTAATGTGAGCAACTAATTTGTCAGTAAATATCAGATATGGGGAAGAAACCAGTGAGAGACGGGGGGTGGAAAAAAACCCAACAACAACAAACCCCCCCCCCCACAACCCAAATCCAAACCACCAAAAAACCTTTTCCTAATTAATATCATAGCAAAGCAACAGTTTTATTTTCTATGGGGAAGTTATACAGACAAATGAGCTGAATTTATGAATCTTGTATGTTGTGGCCAGGAAGGGAAAAAGAAAATCCTGATTTGGGGGGTTTGTTGCTAACTTTGAATAGTTAGATTCGTTGCTTATGACAAATAACCAAAAGCCATACCAATAGATGTGTAAGCATTTAACACTTTTGCCAGTCAAATCTCTTCTACAAATCTGCACAACTATGTTTAGAAAACGAAGTATTTGGTGTGATCTACAATTCCTGTCTCACGTGTGTGTGTTTCCCAGACTATGTAATAGGAAGCAATTATTAGAGAAAGTATTCAGTTCAATATGGATGTAAGCCTACACCTCATATAGTCCAAGGAGTAGTTATCTTCACTATGTGGTTCAATTTAAAATCAGCTTCAGAATTCATCTACAGTGGATTTGATTAATTGTTATATGATTAATGCTGTGGTGGTAGCATTGCAACTGTTGTTTGACTGGGATTGACTGATTGACAGACTGACACATTTTTGTTCATTGCTTTTGTGTGTCTTTCTCTGGATCTGTGTTAAATGCTACCACATCATTCTGATGCAAAAAAAATTTGAAATTCTCTTTCAAAACTTGTGGTTGCTAGTGTTGTATAATCCTTAGTCTAGACCTTCCTAAACTGTTGCAGAGAGTGCGGATAGGTTGGAAATGTTGTTAAGATGTAGTTTCAGGTGTACAACCTGGTGGATAGAAGGTTCCTAATGCTGACGCAAAACTGTACTGCAGCGACGTGAGCATATAACAAATGTTATTGGGAGTCACCAAATAGCTTTTCTTGTTTCAGGCCATACTAACCTTTGTGAATCTTTGAAAGTATTTACTTCGATACTATTGGTTCACTTTCCAATAAGGTAATTATCTCTTGGGGAGGCCAGAGAGTATGCTGAAGGCAGGCAGGAAACAGATTTAAAGATAGGAACTGGTGAAAACAAAGTAGGGAGTAGACCAAGCAATTTAGACTGGAAAAAGGGAGTGGAAATGGAAAGAGAGATTCTAACATGCCCAAATGTAGTTATCGATAATTTATAGAACCTGTTATTTCTTCAGTTAGAAATATGGTAAACATAATTATACCAGCTTTTGAAGGAGACAATCTAAATTGAAATGAGGGGTTTGAACTCCTCAAATTAGTTTTGGCAGCCCTACCATACTAAAAGTATATCATGATTTTCTAACTCCACTGTTAGCAAATCTACTCATTGAACTGGTTGGGTTTTGAGGATTTTTTTGAGCATTTTGTTACCAACAATGGCTCTAAACTAGGTGAAGAATATTTGTATAGACTCACTGCTTTCTCATTAGAATTGTCTCTCACGTCTACCTCTTTTAAGACAATGTTTATCTATTATAGTCTTTCTTAGAGTGGCTTTGATTTAGCAGCATTTTTTATCTGGTCCTGGAACATATATGGATCATGTCATCAAATGTCTGTTCCCTGACCTGTTTTACCAAGCACCACACTAATATTTGGACTGGCATAGGAGAAAAGGTGATGTTTGCAGGGAAGGGAGATACGAAAGAAACAATTGGGCCAAGCAGCTGCTTAAATTGAAACTACTGCTGAAAGAAATGCATGTGAGACGTTGGGTTTTGGAGATCTGGAATTCATTTCCTGTTTTGCCACAGACTTCCTAACTCTTTGGTGAGTTACCTAAGCTCAGACTGATAGTTATTTTATTACCTAGTTGCCATGGATTTTTATGGACATTAGAAGACTAAGTGCTAATGTGAGTCTGGACTTATACCCTTGTACCTTTGTTAGGTATCTCTAAACACTTTGAAAATAAAGAGGAATGAAAAAAAAATTGAAGGACTTGGATGTTAGGAATATGGGAACATTGTCAAATAAAAGATCCATTTTTCATGTAACTACATATATATATTCACATGTACTTGCATAGGACAATTGCTAATGCGTCCTTTACTGGGGTGTGGTGAGTGCAATTTATGTTCTCTGAGGCAATATGACAAGTCAGGATTTGATCTTCTTGGCAAAGGAAATTTCAATGGGTAAAACCTGATTTGCCTTTTCCTTTGGAATAAAATGCTTCCCAATAAACAATGCTGGTGAATCCTTTTCCAAGTTCCTTCAGAAAAGAGTAAATGAGCCAGCAAGCAAGGTTTTTTGAATGACGCTTTCTCATAAGAGTGTTGGAGGTCAATGAGATATGTAAAGCTTCCTCTAGCATGTTCAGGCTTAGCACTCCCTTTCCCTGGAATAGTATCAGAGATGAATAATTTTTTCCTGTGTAAAGTTTATTGTTTGAGACCTGTTTCTCACCTTAGAAAAAAATAACACCCCTTCCCTCTGCTCCCCCGCAAAAAGCAGAAGTTTCCATGTCCGGCTTTGTCCTGACACACCTTCTGAAATAATAAGTGGAAGTCACAGTTCTTCAGTACTGCTTTCGTCATAACAAAAAGGTCTACAGAAGCCTGGGAAAATAAAAGAGAGCAAGTAGCAATGTGTGCTGAAGTTCAAAGGGTGGGTTTCACTTACGGTTGTATGTTTCACGTTAGCTAGCCAAAATGCTGTTTGTTGATCAAATTACATGAGTGAGTGATCAAAGCATTCATCTTCTGTAAGCCAACTCCTGTTAATGTTAAGTATGGGAAAATGGGGAGAATGTGAACTCAATCAGAAGAGGCAGATAATTTGAAATTATTAAATGGGGACTTGAGGGGATTCTAGGCTGTCTTTTGACTGTGTGGGAGAGCTTTATAAAGCACAACTTGAAAACATATTTCCAAATATTAGAATTAGCCTAGCATAAATCAGTAACTTTTTTCATAAACAAGAACTGCTTTTTCTAAGAATAGCAAAACTGTGATGCTTGAATAAGAGCGTACTTGGTTTGTATTTACCCCAGGCCTCTGCAACTCTTTTTATTGTGGAATTATTTTTTTCCCCTTTGCCACTTAGAATCTGTTCTCTCACAGTATATATCTAACAGCATTTTTTGGTAAGTATCCAAAATACTTTCAATGAAATGAATAAATTATTTGATGTGTGAGTGCTTAGCATGCTACTTTTCATCTCAGTTATGGATGTATTCACTGTCATCTACTCAGTTCCTGAAAACAACTGACCATCAAATCTTTGAGGATTTATCACACTTTACATTTTAAAATGGAAGTAATTTCATACAAGAAATTATTTACTCTTGAGTTTTCATAATAGTAGCAGGGGGCAGCAGGGACAGGGAACACGTTAAAGAAACTAAGTGTATTGAATTTCATGTAGAAGATTTGGATGTGGCTAGAATTAGGTATGTTTTACAGGAAAATATTGATAGACTGTACAGAACAAGCAAAGAATTGGATGTAAGGAACTAAATACATGCTACGAAGTGCCTGTAGAATTTACTTAAATCTCTATCAGTATATTATTGGGGTTTTTAAAAATGTAGAATTTACTATATTTTTGTTATAAATCCTGAATTTGGGTAATGTTCTCACTCTCATTGAGACTGTGCTATAGCACAAACATTGTAGAAAGAGATTTGCCCTAGAATTGAGGGCAAATATTTATTCATGTGTAACAGACCTTTTTTAAGAAACTCTTGAGTTTTTCGGCATGCTTAGAAATGAAATTCAGAGAAAATGTATTCACATTGTCCTCTCACTTCCTGAAAAGGTATGAAATGGTTCTTGGATAGAAATTCTGGCAAAAGCATTCTTACACTGTTTCCATTCTCTCCCTACCCTACAGGTATTCTAGAAAAAGAGAGAAGAAAGAGCAGGAGGAATAGTTATATCAATATTGTTTCCCTTCTTTCCTTTACTGTACACCCTCTGCTATGTGTTTAATCTATTGCAAGTGTCAAATCTATAGGAAATAATTTTTAGAATAAAAAGCCTGTTCAAAGGAAGGAAAGGATGGGGCTTGTTTCTTAGCAATAGGAAGAGTACAGTATGTAACTTTCACAGAGAATGTGTCTATTGTACAGTATAAATCACAAGTAATTTCACTATCAAAATATGATGATTATATTTTAAAAATATTAGCTTTAGATAACTGAATATTGTGTTGGCATTCCTTCCAGTACATTTGTGACAACTCTGTGATCTGAAGACAAACCAGCAAACCATTTTAACAGCAACTCCTGTGAGTTTCATATGATCTAATTTATTTTCCATCTTTGGAATGAATATGAGAGGCTAGTGATAAATCCCAAATGGAAATAGGTGGAGCCCCCTTTGTCCACATGAAAATACACAATACACCCTCCTATGTTTTATGGTAGATAGCTAGCATTTGACTATTTTATCATGCAAAAAGCTCTGTATTGTTCAGTTTGCATGCAATCTGCCTGTACAACTGATGAGTGTCTCTGAATAACAGGGATGAACAAAAAGAACTTAATCAAAAGCATGAAGAAGCAATAACCTCACAATAAACTGACTTCGCTGAGGGACAAAAAATATGCTCTTTATATGTACTGTATATAATATGCCTATTTCCCACAAAAATCAAAGATTTATGGTCATATGTCAAGGATGGATTTTTACCCATGTGCCTGGTAAATGGTACTTTCTGTGCCTTTTGGTAGAGAACATGATTTTAAGTTGGTTTTTTTTCACTTGTTCTGTGTTGAAAAGACTGATAGTGAAAAGCAGAGAGTTACTTTATGTGATTCAGAAGGGTGTGAGGAACAATAGCAACCAACACTTCTTGGGATGGGAAAACTCCTCTCCTCCCTAGTGAGTAAGGAAGTCTATCCACACCCAGTATTTTCCAGAGGCCATTCACCACCAGAGGAGACTAAAAGACGGCAGGGGAAACTGAATTCAGTATAGTGTAGGGATAAGATAAAGGGTGATAAAACAGATGAAGTAATGGTTCTAAAGGTATGTTTCTTACTTGTTAGGAACTGTTTTTAAATGTATATTCATTAGTGATGCTTTGTCAAGGCACAGTATTATATGAGTAAGAATTCAAAAGAAATTTCCCTTAATATATCTTGACTATAAAATGGCTATTATATGTATATTTTTGTATGTATATGTATATATATGTAATGACTGAAAATATGGAAGAAAAAACGTGTGAAGAAGGGAGGGTGTTAGCAAGTGTATATTTCTGCAAATTGCAGTAATTTCTCTGTTATACTAAGGTGCTTATAGTCTCATAATCTTTTCCAAAAACATCCAAAAACCCCAACTCCTCACCCCAAACCCATAAGTTATATCAATAGTTGTGAGATGCGATCAGGCCCATGATATCAAATTCTTATTCAATGTTCTGAGCAACCCCACTGACATCGTAGTGGCATACCCCAAGAATATTTGTTCACAGGCTGCTTAAACTAGCTTTGAACTAGTTAGCTCAGATACTTTTGAAGTGGTAGTTGAATCAGATTTCCTAAACAAAAACATCACCTGAGTGACTTGAAGTTTTTGGCATTCTCAAGATTTTACTGTTTCCTTTCATTGAGTAGGCAAACAAAGTCAGGCTGGCTACAAAGCACATGTTATCTTGACAGATGAAGTTAAGGTCTTCCTAGGAAATACACATGGCTGTTTTGTCTGCTAGATATGGATCCAATACAGGAGTTGCAATGGAAAACAAGCTAACAGAAAGCTGTTGGACTAGGTAGCAAGGAAGATATTCAACTTCTGGAAAAATCATAAGTTTTCCCCAAGAATATTAGCTAGAGTACCCAAGCAAGCCCTGAGACTGTTCAGCAAACAGTGTATACAAGTGGTAAATTTGATCTGAAATCCACTCTTGAAGCAATAGCTGCATATCAGTGTAAATGCATCAAGAGACACCAACCAGGAATTGTGGGATTGCTAATTATGGACATCTGTTTTGAATGTCTGCCACTGACTGGTGATCACACATGGAATACATAGAAAGAAAATATTTTTCCATAGACAGGAGCCTTGTGAAATCTCTCTGGATAGTCTCTCGTAACTTGCTAATGGCTCAAATTTGTTTTTGTTTCAGTTGGCACACTAAAAGCATAAAACATTTTTAACCTTCTGTTTTCAAAAATCAGTTCACAAGGGTAAAAAATGTGAATCTGACTGAAATGTGATGTGAAAGAAATACCATATTCTATTTGTACTTCTTCTACAGAGAGACTGGATCCTCTTAAAGGCAAAATAAAACACTTCAGATATCAACATTTAAAGATCTTATTCCAGCTGTGGCCAAAACAAACAAACAAACAAACAAATAAACAAACAAGCAGCTTAGCCAGTAAAGAAACATGGGGCACATATGTTAATCATCATTCTTGATTCCTGTAAAACCTATGGGGACTGACACTCTGTAATTCCATTTACTTACATGTGACTTTTACCTCACAGGGTTTCCAGGATGAGATTTAGAGGTCAGGTTGCACATTCCTTCATTCACACAAAGTACTAAAAACTGTCTTCCAATGACATTATTTTAGAGAAATAGGTACATTCAAGTGGCTGATCATCCAGGCAATATTTCTGCAGACAAATTGTGTGGGTTTGAGCAACACAGAGACAGTAAATTTTGAACAAAAGTTAACTCAAACACAATCTTTCTCCTGAGCATCTGCCTATTCAACTAAACAGTCAAAAAAAAAAAACACCCCAAAACCAAACCCCAAAAACTCAAGTAATGTTAACAATTGCCAAACCTTAATGAATCATTCATTCTTCCAAAAGATAAAATGTTTCCCCAAATGTTAAATGTGAGGTATGTACATACATGTGTTTTCTAGTTTTGAAGCCTAAGGAAGTAGTAAGAATCCTCCCCTTAGACTATTTCTTCACTTCCATTTTTCAGTAGAAGTACAAAACACAAAGGTGGGTTGTTTTGTTAGGTTGTCTTTTTCCCCTTCATTCAAAAGAAGTGAAACCAACTCTTATTTTAGTCAACAGGAATGCAGCTATCTCCAATGCAGACTGGGCAAGGTTTTTACATATATGGTCCTTAATTACACAGAGGCTTTTTTCCTTGTTATAACTTATTCATAACTTATTCATAACTTATGAAGAAATGGGGGAGTGGTGTTTAAATTAATCTTCAGCAAATAGAGTCAAAACTAAGCAAAAGGAAAAATACTGATGTTCTAAGGAATTTTAGGTCATCTCTATGTTGCTAGGAGGTAACTCATTCTGGAGCACATGATTTTGCATGTGAATACTTTCCAATGAAATATCATTCCTGCTAACATCAGTCATCAATAATTTGTTTTGCTGTTGAGGCCAGTAAAAATGAATAAGGCAGTCTAACATTTCCAAGAACTGAGTATAGTAGATTAATGATATATTTGATGTTGAGGTATGTGTGTAGGGAGTTCAGTATCTTTGTAGGCTAAGCTAATTTCACGGCTACTCCTATCAGCACTAGCACTTCCTGAACTAGACTAAGGATCTCTGAAGTACAACTTTAGCAACTTTGGTAAAAAAATAATTTGAAGATATAACCTCAAATTTAGATGATATTCTATTAAACACTGAACGGCCTAGCATAGTGATAGTAAAGAACTGATCAATGTTTTTTATACTTTAAAGAAAACTGCAGATGTTTTACAAGAATAAGTTTTCTGATTATTCAAATTTCATGATGCATATGCCATGTCCTTGCTCAGTATAATTTTCCTCCTAAGGGGTGGCTATGTTTAGCTTAGGTTCTTTTTTTTCTAGTTTACAGTCTTTGCCTTTGAGATTCACTGGGTTGTTTAAGGAACACAGGGCAAAGAGGCTAGAGATTTAAGACTTGGATTTTGAAATAGTTCCTCAAGTGGATTTTCGGGCATGATGAACAGGTCCTCTGTTTTATTGATGATTCTTTAAACATGTCTTCTGATATTTCCTTCTTGTCAGTCGGATGATTTTTTAAATTGTATTTTGTACTTATATATAAATGAGTTATACAGCCTTTTAGACAGACGGTTAATTTACCTAAGGCTAGCACAGTATCATATAAGGGTTGCTGTGGCTTCTTTTCCTTCACATTTTTTTCTTGTTCACCAAACTAATACAGAAATGGGAAACAAAAGAGTAAAAGTAACATGAAGTTTTCTTCCTGTACATGATTCAGAGAACACTTTACTGTTTCCCTTAAAACCCATGAGGACCTACAGCTGAAACTCTATGAATCCTTGAATTTAAGCAATACATGTTGGTTGAATTTGGGAATATGTCTTTATATGTAAAGGAATCTTCCAGATGCTTCATAATCTTCATTTTATGGAGATTTCTAAGCAATGTGGTTTTATCACAGATTGTGTGGTAACAATAGTGAGACCGATATAATTTAATTATTGTTTTGGTTTACTGTAACTTTCAAATTTGAGACACTTACTTTGCATCTCATCGTGGTGGGTTGACCCTGGCAGGATGCCAGGCACCCACCAAAGCCTCTCTATGACTCCCCTCCTCAGCTGGACAGGGGAGAGAAAATATAACAAAAAGGTCGTGGGTTGAGATAAGGACAGGAGAGATCACTCAGCAGCTACCATCACAAGCAAAGCAGACTTGACCTTGGGTAATTAGTTTCATTTATTACCAGTCAAATCAGAGTAGGGTAATGAGAAATAAAACCAAATCTTAAAGCACCTTCTCTCCACCCCTCCCTTCTTCCTGGGCACAGCTTCCCTCGCAGTTTTTCTACCTACACTCCCAGTGGCACAGAGGGACGGGGAATGGGGGTTACGACCAGTTCATCACACATTGTTTCTGCCGCTTCATCCTCCTCAAGGGCTGGACTTCTCACACTCTTCCCCTGCTCCAGTGTGGGGTCCCTCCCACGGGAGACAGTCCTCCATGAATTTTTCCAATGTGGGTCCTTCCCAAGGGCTGCCGTTCTTCACAACCTGATCGAGCATGGGTCCCCTCCATGGGCTGCAGTCCTTCAGGAGCACCCTGCTCCAGCATGGGTCCCCCACAGGGTCACAAGTCCTGCCAGAAAACCTGTTCCAGCATGGGCTCCTCTATTCACAGGTCCGCAGGTCCTGTCAGGAACCTCTCCAATGCAGGCTTCCCCAGGGCTGACAGCCTCCTTCGGGCATCTACCTGCTCCAGTGTGGGGTCCTCCATGGGCTGCAGATATCCACCGTGGACCTCCATGGACTGCAGGGGGACAGCCTGCCTCACCATGGTCTTCACCACAAGCTGCAGGGGAATCTCTGCTCCGGCACCTGGAGCATCTCCTCGCCCTCCTTCTTCACTGACCTGGGGGTCTGCAGGGCTGTTTCTGTTACATGTTCTCACTCCTTTCTCTGGCTGCAGTTTCTGTTGTACAGCAACTTTTTTCGCTTCTTAAATGTGTTATCCCAGAGGCACTACCACTATCACGGATGGGCTCAGCCTTGACCGGCGGCGGGTCCGTCTTGGAGCTGGCTGGCATTGGCTCTGTGGGATGTAGGGGAAACTTCTAGCAGCTTCTCACGGAAGCCACCCCTGTAGCTCCCCCACTACCAAAGCCTTGCCATGCAAACCCAATACTCACATTAAGACAGATTTTGTTCTGTGATTTTACCACTTGCATAACAAACAGATCTTAAAATAATTGCTCCATAACTATGGTAGAAACATTGCCCCTCTTTGGAAGTAGAAGTTAATATTTCAAATCCTGTTACATATACTTCAGTCATGTGCCACCTGATCATGTGCTTTCTGTGCTTTTCAAAGAATTTCCCCCCAGCATTTACATACATGAGATCTGTACCCACTGAAAAACACAAGCACGAGCCTTAGAGGGTGAAAGGCTATGATCCACAAGGAAATCAAACTGCATTCCTTGCACACAAACTCACCTATACCAAGTTATGTTTAAACATAAGAAGGATTGCTTTCCTCCCACTACCTGGTGCAACAGTTTCATGAAAATAAACTACAAAAATAAATTGAAATATCTTTTTGCTCAGCATTAAGTAAACCTAAGGAACATAGAGAGATGACTTCATATAGCTTGAGAGAAATAAAAACATCTATTTACTAGATCAGAAACACATCTATGAGGCACTAATGATGTTCACATACAATGTCCTTAAACTGTAATTTCTTAGGGAGGTGATACTAAAAACCATCTGAAGCATTGGCAAAAAAGTCAGTGTCAAGGGTCAAATCTATCTTCATGAGAAGACAAGATCACACAATTTAGCAAGTTATTTACATATGGTTTTATGTATGATTTACCTTAAGTATCATCTACCTGATTTTACTAGTGCTCTGCTCCTTCTGTTAGATTTGACAGCAGCTGCTGATTCCGCTTGTTTTCCTGTTGGCCTGTGATTTTCTTGTTGAAGTGAATCTTCAGTTGTTTTTCCTCCTTTCTCACTAGAGTGAAGAATGTAGGTGACAGAGCCTTATCTGTAAGGTCCTAGCTCTTGACTTGCTAAGCTCTTAAAAGCCACAGAGCATTCTGGAATATATCTTTATCAGATAACTGAGGCTCAGGATTATAATTTGAGAATCCAGGAACAATTACAAGTAGTTTTCTTGTGATCCTAATAGGAAAGGTTTCTACATTTAGAAAGGAAATTAAATTAGTTCTGAAATTTTGTTGAAGCTGACCAGCTGACACCTATCCTGAGCCTGCCAGAAATCATTAAAATTCCAGTGAAGCACAGAAGTACTTTAGTGTCCCTAATCGGACAGATTTCTGCGTCTGGTCAACTGTTATAGTGAGGACCATGAAAAAAACCAAAACAAACCCCGAAGAGTTTTATATCCCCCTTTCCCCCTGCCAAAAAAAAAAAGCTGGCTTCTTAACACACAGAAAATATGTGTGACTAAGCTAAAATGGAAAAACAAAGGGTTTACAGCAGTCTATGCCCACTGTGTCCATGAAGGTATGGATTTTCTATATAACAGACTTTAAAATCACCTGTAGTCCCAAAGAAATGTATTCCATTCCTTCCAAGGCTTAGTTATCCAATTCCTGCTCCTTGTTCAGATCTTTCCATTTAAGACTTAGGCTTTTAGCCCCAGACCATGTCTTTTCTCTCACAGACATCTCTGGAAGCTTCTAGTTACATAATAATTAGTCAATTTAAAAAAATCTTCTTTGAAAAAATATAAAAATTTCACTAAAATATACTGTCCTCCAATCTATCAATGAAACAAATACATGTTTTAAAGAATAATAAAGCTCTATATACAGTGTTTGTTAAATATGTTATTTTTTTTCAGATGCCACAGCCATGAGTGACTAGCATGCACCCTCTCAGTGTGGCTAGGAGGTGATTACTCATTCTAATATTGAGTGTCTTAATGCATACTTTCATTACAGAAGTCAAGATTGGAAGTAATATTTTTGTATTTTACTAGTTGTCAAAATTTGGCATATCCTGGAGATTCTGAGTGAGTTTGACAACTGCCACTGGTGTTGTCAGAAACTCTGGAAGCTTTCTGGGCTCCTGCAGATGCAAATGGAATGTTAAAGAGACTGATATCTACAACCACTTCTTTTCAGGTGCTTCTGTATCACTGACAAATGTAGGCTTCTATAGAGTCAAAACCACAGGGTACTACGTGAATATGGTAAAAACCAGTCATTTCTTGGAGAGCACTTAGAGACCTAGTACAGACTTTAAAAATTATTCAGGGAGAAAGTGTACTGACTTCCCAATATGTTTGCAGAATTACTATCCAAACATTCATCACAGGAAGAAAGAAAAAGGAAAGAAATGAAGCAGGTTTACAGAGAAATTTAAATTCTGTGATTACCTTCTGAGGAAATGTATACAGATACAAGGGTGACAGAAGGCATTGGATCAGAATCTTCAAAGCTTAATCAAACACCTGAAATGCAAATCCATTCTTTTTACTTATTCTCTTTCAGTGCAACTGAGATGGCTCCACCTTATGAATTCAGTAATCAAATGATTAATCAATAGATATGACTATTCCTTTTTTTCTGTAGAATACCTCCAGTTTATATTACAGGTACTATGTAGTTTACCTCTATTTCTATTACATGAATTTTATCCCATAGGCTACTTAGTAGTTGCACTTGGGTGGCAGAAGAGTGATTATAAGAATGATTATTTAATCCTTTCTTATCCTCTCCACTATTCCCCACACTTCAAAAAAAAAAAAAAAGTGACATTAGGTGATGTTGTTTGTGCAAAGAAATTGTATTTTGCTTCTCAGAATGGAAATTGTGCTATAGCTTGGAGCAGAAAGGGAAGTAACAGATTGCTTTAGAAAATTTTAAGCCAGTAACATCTCACTGGGTATAGAATTAAGAAACCTGAAGAATTACAGTCCTGTTGTAAGATTATTTAAAAAAAAACCAACCTGCAGAGAGCTCATTTTCAGTCAACTAACTTATTCTTTCCTTCTATGGCTTCTTTATTTATGCTTGCCAAGTTCTTCTCTAGTTTAGACCAACTGAGATAAACAGAAGCAGTCAAAACACATTCTGTTAATATTGCTTTACCATTACTCGAACCAATTATGAATTAACACCACTTGCAAAATTAATAGCAGTTAGGAATGAAGAGAATGGAGAACTGGAAACAAAACTACCCAATTTGCTCTGTTTGTTCCTAAGGAAACTTTTTATTTGTGATGATACAGTGTACTTCTTTAGCATGTTTGAATGTTGTAGCTATGAAACAAGAAGTAAAAGATTACTTGCCGTATACTGAGGGGACACCATTTTAAACCAGTAATGGCTTAGTGGCCTCAAATCACAAAAATGTTATTTTATTTCTGTGCACTTCTGAGTACTTTTTTTAATACTCGAAGTGTACAATACCACAAATTCAAATACCACAGAATAGGATGTGATGCTTTTATATAGGCTACGATAAATGAAACTAGCAGGAATCTAGCAAGGACCTCAGTAATCTTTATGTGAGGAAGTGATACTTCAGAAATTGCCACTATGTAGCAGACAACACCGTAGGGTGAAAATGTTCCATCAACTGAAATTTCTCACTGATAGTCATGTTTTCTTTTTACAGTTTCCTGTTTTCAGGTCAGACTTCCGTAACTTGACTGTGGCTGCTTCCTTCTCCTTGCATAAATTACTGGGAAAGTAATTGAGTCCCAGAGTTGCAAGGACTGATTTGTCTAATGCTTAAGGTCATGTTTTTCTCCAGCTAACACATTAATATCCTCTTCAAAGATTTTACTAGTCTCTTGATATGAGGTGACTGAAACTACTAGGGTGTCGGTGCAGTTCTGTTAAGAGTAACTCCTACAGCACTCAGTCTGGTGAATTATAAATTCAGATTTACGATACAAATGTTGGCATGAATTCTGAAAAAATTATCATCTGCAAATGAATAGTAGTCTGTTGGCATCTTTTTTCTGGAGCTTAGCAGTAAAACTTGAGATCAGACTATTTACCTTCAGAATAGCAATGCTTACTAGAAACTGTATTTGTTTGAAAGATTTGTTGATGACTTATTGTTATATGTAAGATCAGGACTGCAGTAGAAGGATTTCATGTGTACCTATTAGATAAAAGTTAAAAAAGAAGTATCAATCATTCTGATTTTCCCAGGACATACCAGCTGCAACATTGCAGATCCTGGTGTGAACAAAATTTTACAAAATCCTAACTTTGTCCTAATTTAACTCAATACAACTAGTATTGGTTGTAGCTGGCATTTTTTAAAGGACATTCAATGTGCATATTTGCCTGTAGATGACTGATAGTTTATCACCCTGGCTGGAATCATATCAATAAATGTATCAGCATCACCAGAACATGACAGCAACTGTTGAATCCTCTGCCTCTGTGTATGTTCCCTGCTATTCTGTCAGAATTGATTCTTCAAAGTGCAGATGTTCATGGAATCATATTAAATGAAGATAATGAAGTTGTTCAGTGGGTTTTTTTAACTTTTTTTTTTTTTTTAAGTGTTTTAAGGAGTGTTCTGTGAGCAGTGTCTGATGCTTTCCCATTGTTCTGTGGGAGAAAATGAATGCAGATACCTGAAGCAACAGAATGCTACGTTACAAAGTTTAAGATATTCATTAAGCAGCTTTTTTTTCCCCCTAAAGAAAATACAGCATAAGTTTTGATTAAGAAACTTCCCTTGAAGTTATTGTTGTAGCCTAATGGTTGCACTCTTTTAATACAGCCTAGTGTGTGGCTGGCCTTCTTCACCAGAAGAGCACACTGCTGAGTTTTGCTCACCTTTAGGACTCCCCAGTTCTCTTCTGCAAAGCTGCTTTCTACCTCATCTGCTCTCAGCCTGTACAGTTGCAGAGGGTTAGTCTGTAAAGGAAGAGGAACTACAGTGCCAACCATTGTTATCTGGTTTTTAATATGAGCAGAAGCAAACTTTGGTTTGATCAGCTTAATCAGTTCTGGCCTATAGCAGCTCAGCAATCTGAAGCTTTATCAATGAATGTCATAAGTAATGCGATTATAGCACTCTCCCAGCTGGAAAAATGCATTGTCTTTTTCAAGAGCAAGTAAAAAGAAAAAAATAGTTGACTAGATTAGCAGCAATACAGGCTTTGGAGGAGCTGCTCCAGCTGTTAAAGGCAGATTTTGTAAAGTTCAAGGTACTGGCTCGTAGCATACTCATATAATGCATTTGACAGGTAAATTGAAGGTAACCTGATGCCAATTAATTTGGAATATGTAGCTTCAAAATTCATAAGTTTTTTAAATATACACAAATCATCACATTGCATGAATTTTAAATTGTTTTTTTCTGAGTTTGTTGAAATGTGCTAGATGAGTACAGCAGTTTTTCTTGATTACCACTGTTTCTGGCAGTTGAATGAATCCTGAAAGTTTGCAGCAGTCTGAGATACTGCTTCATATTTCAAGAAAATATCCTAGAGTACAAAAAAAAGCCAGCTGGACATTATGTCCACACCCTTGTTTGATTCAGGAGATGTAATTGGTTTTCTGTTACAGAAGGCCTATTTATTGATGCGTGTTTGAACATTGAATTCCATTTGGCAAGAATCTGTTTCCAAAATTGAGCTCTTTTACAGGTTTTAAGCTCTCTTTCTACAGATAAGTGGATTCTGTGGTTCAGAAAGGACTTGTCATGGATTGTCAAGTCATTACAAGAAATATTTTCTTTTTCCCGTGAGATGACAGGATGGTTTTAATTTGTTTTTTCCTGTGGCTTCTGCTGAAGCTACTGACTCAGAATTTTGCAGTCACTTCATAGATTAGAAATTAGGGCAGGAAAGTATATGTAATTGCCTTTTTCCTGCTGTACTGGCCAAAAAGTGGCATAAATCAAATTAATAGATTGTTCAAACAGTCTGTACTCAAAGAAAAGAGTGACATCTTGAATGAAATACAAACTAAAGGCAGTATGATGTTCACGTCTTCTCTTAGCTTCTGCCTGAGGACAAATCTCTTAGTTCTCTACTTGTACTGAGCACAGTAACTAAGAAACCAGTAGGCAGAAGGTAAAGATACCAGGTTTGCTAATATGTTTATATATTGCAGGGCCTTCTTGGAGCCATGGGAGCACCAGGAAAACTAGGATCCTTTCTAACATAAGCCTTTATTTGCACTATATTTGAATGTGGGAAGGGCAGTTTCAGCTATATATATAGGTGGTTTTTATTGTCATTATTCATAACGTGACTCTTTCCTTTATATTGAAGCTGTTGCAAAGGAGTACAAATATCTTTCTAAGGAAACTTTTACTGCAACAAAACATGAAATCCTGTACTCTCACTGAATGCAATAGATCATTAGAGTCTGCAAATTCCTATATATGCAACTTTCAATGCTAGTGAAGGAAGCTGTGTTTTGGAATTGTCAGCACGTTATAGACAGACAGCTCACTTTACAGGTGGTAAAGCTTTATCACTTTTTCACTTTTGCCCAAGGACCAGAAATCACTCTTATAGTGCCTGCAATATACATCTACACACTATATGATGTATCATACAAAAAATATTTTGCCTAACTCAAACAAATGTATCCTTAGCCTGAATATAAGAAATGTTTCTGCACAAATCTTGGTAGTTCATATTCCCATAAAATAAAAAGTGTTACAAAGCACAAAAAGCAGGCAGTTGGAACTGCAGTAGATTTGGGTAGAGAACTGGAAATAATTTTGAAACAAAGATTGGTTCCCAACTTTTGGAAGAGTCAAGCTGATGAAATTAACTGTGTTGTGTCTAGATTGCCATAGTCTGTCTGAATTTGGTACACATTATCATCAGACATGTAAGACCTCTCTAAGATCACATCTGTTGGTTCTTCATCCTATGACATGTAACAGCCTTTAGGACTCTATCTGTCCACTATAGACTTGGGTTTTTTTGTAGACATCAGAACCCCAGGGCCTATGTTGACAGGCAGATTAAAAGCTCCATTAATTCAAAGTAGCTGATTATCTTATATATCTGATGTGTCAAGAAAAGATACTCCTCCAATGAGGCCAGTGTGCTCCTCAGAGAGTTGATGGAGTCCTTAGTGTTCCTGAGACCAATGATAGCTCCAGTTCCTCTTAGTCTAGTCCATCTTCAAGTAGTTATGATGGAACACCACTTGTGGTTTAGTCTTGCACTCTGCAGCCTTGAAAGGTCTTATGACCTTGAATTTTAGTGTTTCTAATGCCTGGATAAGAGGTCTTTTCCACGGATATGAAAATAAGCAAACTGGCTAATACAGCGCTCTTACATTACACAACAATATTGTAAGGTTCCTCTCCATTTTATAATGAAGTAAACAACTAAACATGGGCAAACAACTTTAGTGTTATTCTAGTATAGTTGGATAATATGCTTATTTATCAATTTTTGTAAGCAGAATTTTTTCAATCTTAAGAACTCAAAGGGAGAAAATTGTTAGTATCCCTGCAGAAATGTTTTCCAATGATTATCACTTACTGATTTTCTTCAAAATTAAAAACATTTTGTGTGATTTCATTTTCCCATCTGAGATCACATCATGCATAACAATATAGTGACACTTAATTGCTACTCTAATTGTGAAACGTATTTTAAGTTCACGGCAAGTAAAACGTCTCCAGCTTCACTTGTCATGTGTATTTCTTCCTGCCATTTGAAATGTCTTTGGTATGTTACACAAATATTTTGTTTTAACCTTAGCTGTAAAAGATGAAAACAGAAACTAAGAATGAATCATGAAATATCCAAATAAAATTGTTCCCCTCCCTCTGCAATACATAACAGTCTCAACAGTTTCTAACTGACACTGATTTTTTCATCATTAATTTCTTTCTGCAACTCCAAATCAAAATGTTTAGATTTATAGGATTATAATATAACCCAACTAATCCAACAGCATTAATTCTGTAGCAATATTCTTCAGATTTCCTTGTTTTCTCTTTTTATCTCTCCAGAAATCTCAGCAAAAGAAAAAAGTTAATGTGACCAAATATTGTTGGCTTTTCAAGTGCTGCTCTTTCTTGCATGAAGAAAACAAACCAAACAAGCTTACATTTATTCAGCAAAGTGGCTAAAATTTGGGATTTAAATGTTGAAATAATTTGGCATTCTAGTAAATTATTAATTTCATCCCAGACTTTAGGAAACACATAAATATGTCTTCTGCTGCAGACACATGCCAGATAATGTATCTATACAAGAATATCTGAAATGAAAGTCCATACAGTCCTAGAGAGCATGTATATAGGACTGTGTTGAGATACTTTTAATTTCAGAGTTTTTCTAGTATAGTCATGGTTGGATTGTGAACAGACCTACCTTGTGCAATGCCAGAAAAAGAAGTCATAATTTGTGGGTTTTTTTCTATTGTATGAAAATTTGAATTTATTATACGTGAGAGAGTTGCTTACTGACACCCTTGGAGACTGAAATTCCCTGTCCCGGACTGGTGTAGTTCAGGTGGCATGTCTGCTTCTTGGTTTCCTTTTGGAGGGGAATTTACCATTTATCACTGCCTCTTTGCTGAGGTCACCAAGAACAGCAGCTTTTGTACTTCATTAGTTGTCTGCAGGGAACTGTGTGGTGATCACTTGGCTCAGCTCTAAACTGCAGCATTCAGTTATCAGCAGGTTATATGGCCTTTATTGGTCCAAGGTAGTTTTGAGGACTTTAAGTCTCTGTAAACCGCAAAGCTTTCCACTACGTAACAAACTCCATGTATGAAACAGGAATGAAAAGCAGGAAGCAGTCTTGCTACTTACTAGACTTTTTGCATCAAATGGTGAAAGGAGAGTTTGCATGGATAGAGATTCTCAGTGATCATACTGAAAAGAAAAGTAAAATATTTTGGAGTCAGGAATTAAGTTTTCCTCTAAATGAAGCCTGTAGCAATAAGTGGTAAAGAGATTTGGTGCACTAAATTTTACAACAACATGGAGCTAATTTTAAGAATACTACATATTTTGCAGTTAAAACCCCCTGTATCTTACACAGGTAATTGCTATAGAGAAACAGGAGGCATATCATGTCAATAAGATGTGGGTTTTGTAGAATCTTAAACCATATGGAAATTCAGTATTGTGCTTAAGACATGCTCAACTATGAACATGCAAGATCTGGTCACAGTATTTGTAGCTAGTGTTAATATACATTGTAGATCCTTACTGAACAGAATGTTGTACCTCATCTTAGGAAGCCTCTCTTGGTAGCCAGAGATCTCTTGCACATCAGCACTGAAAGCATATCTTCTAACAGTCTCTCATACTGTAAAACCTTCAAATGCATAGAGACCAGAACCACAACCCAGTGGCCTTAAAGCAGCAAGACACCTAAGAAATGAGGCTATGATAGCATATGCTATCTTTATGCCTTTTATATGCATTTCTTTATACCTTTTCAGTGGGGTAATGTTACTTATAGAAGAAACAGAAACATTAAATAATGGCAGGAAAAAAGCTAGCCTTCCTGTCACCCCTATAGGATTGTTTTTTTGTTTTTTCCTAATTTAGAAAAAGTAGAGAGGAAATTGTTCACATGGGAGCAGAACTTACTAATGAAATGTATATTAACACTTGAGGGGGGAAATATGATCTCCTGTAACTTCATTTTCAGTCTTGTAAAAAAACAGATGTTCGCTTAACACAATTGTGAGTTCATTTGTCAATGAAGCTTTGGATTCCAGGGGCTGGTTTAGCAGCCATCTTTCTGGTTACAAGGCATAGATGAATTCAGTATTGAATGACAGGGATTCAAAGTGAGGGGAGTAGGGGGAAAACCAATGCAAACACAAGGGGTATGTAATGTATATTCTACCTTTGAACACTACTTGAAGTTAATATTATGATGTTTCTTATGGTCAACATTTTTAAATCTAGGAATGGTTCCTTCAAGGACACCAAGCCCTTTTAAATTAAATTTATGAACTATGTAGTGTAATATATACAACAGCTATACATAGCTATTCACCCAAAGAAAAAGAAATACCTGACTTCTACTTGAATTACCATATTTACAATACCCCTTCTTTTAAAGTAATTTTTTTAAGACTAAGAGTGTTCTCTGAAATATGTTGATACCAATAGATTTACTCCATTTTTGTATTTCATGACATTTTAGTTTACTTTCACAAGTGGGACTTTCTTATCACTAATCCAGGCTTGATTTTCCTCCATTATTTCATATTCAGGTGCTTCTAGAAGTGGTCAGATATCTCTCCCTTACCACCTTCCAACCTCAGTGGAAAATACGGTGTACATGGCATCCTTGCTAATGTGTCCAAATAATTCAAAATACTCAAGTATGTGCAGCTCTGCTCAATCGGAATTGCTGAGCTGTAAAACTCAGAGGGACTGTAACATTTTTTGATACCCATGGACTTGTTCCCTAGTGTTTCTCCTTCTGCTACTCAGGCTTCTTGTAGGGGCTGCTGCTTCTGAAACACCTTCCTACTGACAATTTTAATCTTCTCTTCTTAAACAATAACTGGGACACTCTTATCCTAACGGTGTGATTTTTTTGTGTGTGTGTTTTTTAACCTCTGTGTTGACTGTGTGAAAATTTCTACCAAAAGGACAACACAATATCAGCCAGAGCCCTTAGGATTTTCTTGCTCTTTTTAATGCTTTTAATCTTTTATTCTCACTATTAATAGCATAAAGGAATGGTGCATCCATTTTTAGGTGTGATAACAAAAAGACCAAACTCTGTTCAGTGTATTCCTCACAGGTTAACCTATATGTATGAAATGTCAATGGTGAGCTGATATGAAGAGGCTGAATAGGTAACATGCAAGTGTGCTCTTGAATCTATATTCACATAGGGTTGAACATGGTGGTTACATACTGATTTAAACTTTTCATAGAAACAGTGGAAGTAGTTTGAAACTTCAGATCTCACAAAAGAAGCAGTGTTCTTTCACCGAGATCATAGGGATTAGTTATAACAGCTATATTGATTATTAACGTGGTCTTAATAATCAAAGAGCAGTTTGCTCTTTTTTTCCCCCCACTTCTGGAGAGTAAAGAACCTGATTGTTTCTAAACCTCAGAAGATGAGCAGTCTCACTTCTCTGTTTCATTAAGATCAGCTGGTGTAAAAGGACCGTAAAGTTGCCTCGATGTAGCTGAAAAAGAAATATTAGGTGCTGAATGGCACAATTCTGACATTGACATAAGCAACTGCCAGACATTATAAATGAAACCTCTACTGAAGGCCAGAAAACCAAGGCAAAAGAAACTGTGCAAGTCATGAATCACTTCAGTAATGAGTAGATGGACAGAAGGACAGAAGGGAGAGGAAAATAATCTAATTGTAGGCTGTTCTCTTTGCTTTTCTTCTCCTAGAAGGTGTTACTCTGCTATCCCACATTCTCCTGTACCCATCACTTCCCATTGATAAGCACGTAAAAGGAAGGCAGGCACAGACCTAGTCTCTGCACCCAGTCAGTGGAGACAGGGAGATTTCATGTTTTGAACCCCACATGGGTGGCATTGTTTGGAAGAACAGTGATAATGCTGCTACAAAGCTCACCTCCTGCACTTCTGGGAAACACTGAGCCAGTCCTGCCGAGTTCCACGATTCTTGTATGCCATTGGAAAGTGTTCATTGACAGTGTTGGGAGCTCCATGCTTCTGCAATTACCTGTTGGTCATGCCGATATTTATGACTGAACTTGTGTCTGTTGAAAATCCTGAAAAAGTACTATAAAGTTATCTTACAGCATAAAAGCAGCGTATTAAATCACTATGACACATGACCTCTTTTTTTTTTGCTCTTGGGGTTTTTTTGGAAGATATTACTGCATACAAAGATAGACTACTCTATACAAAGAGTAATGAGTTGCGTAAGTATTCATCCCATTAAGACCATATTTCCTTTCAGAACAGTGATGCCCATCTTGTACACAAGTAATTCTGTTCCATTGTTACCACATATAGAAATGCATGTTTTAGCATGAATAGGCTGAGAACACAGTGAAGTGTTTCATTAGTATGTGATCTTGTATGGCTCTTTGTATTAAACCACCCTTTGTATACTTGATTATCAGGATATCTTCCCTGAAACCGTAGTAAAGTGGCTAGGCCAGGTTCAGGAGCTAGTCAGGAAGGTGATGGCTGATTTTGATGACATTGAAGGTATCATGTGTCTAGATTTGATAATGAGTTTATTGCCATGGAATGTGTACGAAATACAATCTGACCAGATCTGCTCAGATTCTGGCAAAAAGTGCCAATCATCCCTTAAAAAAAAAAGTGTAGGAACTTGCAAGTGTAGGAGCTTGCCGATAGTTCATTAGACTAACAAATCGAATATTTTAATACGTTTCTAGTAGTACGGAAGTGCTGCATGTCCACGTTGAACATATGGACCTATGAAAACTTACATTGTCTATTTTGCTATCTAAGGCCGTAGTGTTGAAGGGGGGTTTTGTTTTTCTGTCAAAATGTAAGTTACTGTTACTTAAATGAAATACCACCCTACTGTTATATCGTAGATGTTGCTTAAGTATATGCATTCCTTTTAAAGGACTCCTTACCTATTCTTTCAGATAGTTTGATACAGAGATGCTCTCTAGCATATTATAGCTCAAAAAAGCATTGTGTAAGTAGCCCCAGAACTTTCTGTCTGCAGGTGCTCACCTGGTGGTGAGGTAAGCCTGGCTAACACACCACCAAGAAGAAATGAATTAATGTTCTTGTGTCTGAGATGCAGGATAATTCATTTAAGCTTCCTATATGTGTCACGTGCTCTGTGTGGTTCTTACTCAAGGTGTGCAGCTACAGACAAAAGAAAGCAGTATTGTTTCTATTGGAGGAATATAAAATGATGGATCTCTTTGAATTATATTAGACTAATTTTTCTTGAGAAAAGTCTGGAAGACTTGCTAATGCTGTTTGTGATCCAATGGTTGTGGATAACACAGACTGAGGGAGAAGTGGAGTGCAGAAGGAATTCTGAAGAAATCCAAGTGGTAACTGGGGAAAAATATGTAAATGAATAATCTTATAGACCAATAATGAAATGAGGCTCTGGGTTGGAAACATTGATCTTTTGATTTTATGGTATTTGTGACCATTTGTTTGGAAAAAGCAAAATAAGAGGAGTCCTTGCTTGAATTCCCATTTAATCTTTGACATTACCATTCTGGTTAAGTATGTGCCTAGTGATAAGCTTAGTAACACCTCAGAGGATGAAACTTTTCACAATCATCATGATGAAGTGCTTAAACTGGAAAATGTGTGGACTTTGCATGGACAGCAGGGGAGTGTTGTAGCATGAATAAATACATATGCTGTAGTGGTGTAAACCAGTATAAGTTTGCTGACCCTGATTCTCTGATCCTTTAGCTCAGTTTATATTCCTTTTGAACATTAGCCCAGACCATTGGCTCATTGATACTCAGTGACTGTTTCAGCAATGCTGTAGTTCACAGTCTGGTTCCAGTGGCTTGATGCAATCCAAAGGTTAAAAATAAACTTGAATACTGCTTAAGATTCCACTCTCTCTTCCCTCAGCCATAGCTGGCATACAGATATTCTGGCATAATTTTTTCTAGAACGCTTTATCACTTCCAAAAGCAGTTTCCATTTTCTTTATGCCTTTTCAGTGGGGTAACAGAGCTATAAAGAGCCAAAAAACCCCAGACACCGCCCCCCCCCCCAACCAACCAACCAAACAAACAAAAAACCCATACACAACAAAAAAGAAAGTAGCTCTTCTGATTTAATGGAATGCTTCAAGTTTACAATAGCGTACAAGAGAACCGTCTAGTCCAAATTCCTGCAAGATCTATATGATATTAGCAGGCACCTCAGTTTAGCACAGTAATAGGAAGAAAACAATAGATCTCCTTTTTTAGATTTTTTTTTTTTCATATAATTCAAATCTTGGTTTATTTAAGAGACCCTTCAGGAACATTTCAAGAGTAAACTTGATAATGTAAGAGAAACCATAGCTATCAAAATCACTGACAATAAAGCTAAGCAACTTGTTGATGTCAGTGGTTGGAGAAAGGCAATAAAAATGCATGATGTCATGTTGAAATTGTATATTCTTTGCAAGCCAAAATATCTCTTAACTCTCTATATAGGCTACAAAGAAAATCAAGCATCACTTTCTTAGACATATGTCTGATGTGGGGAATATTTCAATCCAGTAAGCTTTAAAAGTATTCTCTTAAAATATTACTGTAGCATTGACAACATAAAAATCAACTTCCTAGAAGTTGACTGTTCCTGCAAATTTTGAATTGCTATCTTTATATGTAGGTAAACTTACAAGAAGACAGAATGAAAGGAAAATCCTGTGGAAAAACAGTACTCGATTTGTCATCGCATTGCCTTAAAGTATCTTTCTTTTTAAGCAAACCAAGTGTGCAGACAGCTCCATAAACATCTAACTAGAATTTTCAGCATTCTGAAATTCTCGGACTGAATTCTGAGCATCTGATCGACTTCCTAGTGTAGACAGAGAAAAATCACACTCTGTAATTCTAGCTCTTTGTGGTTGAACATAATCTTCCACAGGAACTGTGAGACATTGTTTCCTCTGTCAAGAGGGTTTACTTCTGCAAACCTGTATTTCAGAAAGATTGCCGGTTCTGAAAATGAGGGGTGGAAAACAACCTTGCAACCCTTTAGTGAGGGGAGATGAAAATGCTGCTTTTGTGGGTATATAGTCTGCTATAATGATTCTTCCTATAACACAGCATATATTTCCCTAATCTCAAAGTGCTAAAGAGTAGCAGTTACTACTTTAGAAAATATTAAACACAGTTCTCCTTTCCTTCTCCTTAACAGTCTGATAAAGACAACTCTGATTTTAGACATGTAACAAAAGGCAACCTGGAACTTTTTTTCATGTACAACAATAGTTAATTAAGCCAAGGGAACTGATGTATGTCTTGTATTACATAAAAGGTTAGCACTATATTAAGGAAGCATCTGTTTGGTATCTGTAAATTTATCCAATCTTGGGTTTGCTTAGACAGGCTGGGGTTATAGTAGCAGACATTCAGGTATTTCAGAGATAAACATACAAAAACACAGATCTGACTGTATTTTTTAGTTATATTGCATAGCTAATAGCAAAGTTTCCTTTTGGAATTTTTGTTAACAAGCAGATTTTGGCAAGATGCTTTGAGTTTTTACTTCATTCCAGGACATGTTTTAGATTTTGGTCTTGCCAGACAGACATGTATTTTGAATGCTCTTTGTAGGATTTCTGTGTGGTCTGAGGGGTGCTAGAAAGTGCCTGGGAAATTTAGCTGTTGGTTTCAATTTGGCCCTCTCTTGTGCATGAAGCACTTGAGCAACAAAAATACACTTTCTAGACCACTGCTCTGTTCAGACACCCTCCATGAGCATCTTACAAATATAAGATCGTACACTTCTAGGCCACAAATTCCCAGAGCCAAAGACAGCAGCAAATACCATTCATCCTTCTTGTAGGTGGTATAAGGAAAGAAAAGCAGATATCTGTTATGTGAAGAACAGCTGTCATAGCATATCCCTGCCTCACTTATCTTTTCCGCAATGTCACGTATCCATTGTGCTTTTGATAGTTTACAGGTACAAAGCTGCTTTTATCATAGATATCAAATACTCCTCACACACCCGCTAAGTCCTTCTGTGTTGGGAACACCTGTCTTCGTGTTACACTGTCATATGACATGAATAAAAATCATACTGTGCTGAACATTATACAAATCCACTATATAATTCATCTGAGAGATTGTCTAAAATTAATCAGACTGATGCACCAAATAAACTAGTTTGCAGAGTACAAGAGTCCAAGGAAATTAGGAGAAACACTAGTCACTGTTAAGTCTAGTTTAGAAAAACAAAACATTTGGGGCTTCATCCCCTGACGACTGAAGATTGGCATTAAAACCTAGCCACATGTTTCTCAGGAACCTGACTTAAAAGATGGCAAGTGTCATATTGAATTATACAGGTGCAGAGGATGGAACAGCTAACCCTAGACCTGTCCCAAGTTGTATACTGCGTACAAAATCCAGAACTATTTGGTTAAATGTCTTAGGATTTTCAAGCTTCACAGCTGTTGAGAGTTTTGAAGGTAGATGCTAATGTCTGTCTGGTTTTCCTTGTGCATTTTCATTAATGTATCAAAGGCAAGGTTAGGTGGAAGTAGACAGAAAGCTACTTGTTAAGGTAAAAATTTGGTAAATTGTGCTGGAAAAGCTTAAAAATGGTCTGTGATCCTGAGAAGTGATACTTTTTATATTGTTCAATACATTCACATTTCCCTTCTGTTCCCATCCTTTTACTTCTTACTAGGCGCAAAGTCAATTTTGGGAAGCAAGTGAAGTTCACAGTATGCCCACCAGATGGGATTTTGCTGTCCCTACTTACTTCTTATCTCTGCTTTCTAACCTGTGATAAACATCCTACAAAAGATAGTTATTAGTGCATATCACACTTTGACCTTGTATTTCTCAGGCATTCTCTCTAAACGTTTTTGAAAAACGGAACTGAAAACAGAATACTGCTGTTGCTGTTTACAGTGGTGGTTTGTTGTCAAAGAAAATAAAAACAAGTTGGTAATAAAGCACTTAACACATGCACTTTCCAGGTTTGGGGTTTGGGGGGGGGGGGGGGGGGGTTTTATTTTTGGA
>NW_010972529.1:2224349-2231127 GCF_000737465.1 Haliaeetus leucocephalus
GGGAGGGGGGGGGGGGGGGGGGCGGGTTTCAGTATTGCAGAATTATTCCTCCCAGCTGCAGGGCTCTGGACTTGCCTTTGTTCAACTGCATGAAGTTCCAATCAGCCCATTCCTCCAGCCTGTCAAGGTCTCTCTGGATGGTGGCACGACCCTCTGGTGTATCAGCCACTCCTCCCAGTTTGGTATTAGCAAACTGGCTGAGGGTATGCTCTGCTTAATCATCCAGTTTATTAATGAAGATGTTGAACAGGGTTGAACCCAATATTGACCCCTGGGGTACACCATGAGTTATTGGCCTCCAGTTAGACTTTGTGCCACTGTGCTCAACTGTTCAGCCAGTTTTCATACCACCTCACTGTCAGCTCAACTAGCCTGTACTTCACCAGCTTCTCTCTGGGGATTTCATGGGAGACAATGCCAAAAGCCTTACTGACCTCAAAGTAGACAATATCCATGGCTCTCCCATCATTTATCAAGCCAAGCATGTCATTGTAAGTTATCAGGTTGGTCAAGCATCACTTCCCTTTATGAATCCATGCTGACTACTCCCAATCATCTTCTCGTCCTTCATGTTTTGTCCTGCATGTGAATTTTCTCCAGCCCCATCTGTTCTTTAGTTCAGACTCCAGCGGCAAGCAGGGAGTTTTCTAGTTCCTGACTGCTGTCCTTGAAGGGAACACGCTGTCACCTAGTACTTCTTATCTTCTTTGCATCTGAACTCCATTTGCTGTGACCATAATATCTTTTTCCACTCTTCTGCTTGCCCAGCTGAAACCACTGGAAGTGGCCATTCAAATCCTGACAGGGAGTAAGTTAAATATACCACATGAAGTTTGACAACAATGAGAAATAATTTTGTTTAAACAAAGGTCACCATTGGCTGTGATAGTAGCAGCACGTCACATGTAATTCATTTAATCCTCTTTTTAAATTAAACAAGCTGTATTCTGACAAGTTTATTAAGGAGTAAGAAATATTTTTGTTTCATTTTCAAGACATTCTGATGCTTTGAAAATTTTTCCTGTTTTGACATGGAACAAAATATATATTTAAAAGTTTGAATCTTCATGGAAGATAAATGGTGTACAAAAAAAACCCCAAAACATCAGAGTTATTTTAAAAATCCAAATTTGGGTTTATCTAGGATTTTCTGAACTTTGAGAAGAGGACAAAATAATATGCATTTTTAATGCAGAAAAATACACATATGTTGTTTGTCATGTGCAAAGACTGCTGATTATTGGTTTGTTATGTATTACTTTTAAGTGTTAAGAAACTCTTCTGGTTATCATATCACAGTTCTGTCATCATTCTGATTTCATACTGAATTTAGTTTCCTACAACCAATCATAAATCAAACCTGTAAGTTAAACCTCACACATGACCATAAGAAAGGGGGCAGAGGATGGAAGGGAGCAGGACTATAAATCTGATTATAACAGTATTTGCACTAACTGTGAGAACATTACTAATTGGTTAAAAGTCTAAGATCATTTAAGGATAAGCCTAATGGAAAGCTCCAAAGTCATTAAAAACAGAAGTAAAACACTAATCTGAGTCTGGCTGGTTTAGTGCTAGAACTGGAATATACACATATATACTTTTGGAAGTTCATGGCTGCTCATCTGGGATAAACCAGTGCTCTATGTTGACGTAGTAATTCTCTCCCTGTAATACATTGGTTCTACATCTGATCTTTGAAGCTAAATAAAATGTATTTGGCCACTTGAAAATAAGGCACAAATTTGATACCGTACTGTCTTAAATATGAGTTATTCTGCGGGTAAGCTCTGTTATAAGAGAAGGAAGTTTTGGTTGCCAAGTGGTGCTGACATACCTCTTCACTTGATAACTGGGGAACTCAGTCAAATTCCATGGAAAGGTTTGTCAGGATTTAAAACTTCCAGAGCAAATGGGATTAGAAAAAGATTAATATTTAGAACACTGTAACTTTACAGACTAAAAGCCAAACATGCTTTTTGGAGAAGGGTGAACAGAGATTGCCTTAGATTTTCTCTGAAAATTCACACTTAGGTGTACACATCTTTTATTCCTGTCATTTGCTATGGTTATGCACCTCTCTGCATCCTGATTTCTGCTGGAAGTTTAAGTTGCTGAGATATAGTCATGTTCTCAACTGCTGTAACGTTTCTGATGTGACTAGAAAGAAATGGTCCATTCTGATTTATAGCTCTAGTGCAAATATGCATAAGCAAGAATTTGAATAAGATCTGGCTTAAGTATCCTGTCTCTTATTGTTGCTGTTGCGAGAGAGGGGCGGTTTTAATGGCTGGTCTCAATTTTTTTAATTCACTTTATATTTAAGACACATTGAAAAAGAGTAAGAAATGAAATTAAACTTTATGGACTGGTGGAACTTCATGACTTCTTATAACTTGAGTTTGCATGAAATAAAAAATACAAAAAAAACCTTCTTGAAAATAAAATTTGATTTCAAATTTAAGTTGGGCCTTTGGAATTCAAGAACATAAGTGTAGCTGATGGGAAACTGTTTAGAGACATTATTCTTGACTCATAAGAAACAATGTTCTCCAATACAGCTATGGGTATCTATGGCACAGATGTTTCTTGCTCCATCAGAGTGGCAAGTAATGAAAGCAAGGAAGAATTCTGTTCTATCACTTGGCGCAGCATTAGTTGTTGCACTCACTCTTCTGAAGTATATATCGTGGCTTTTGAAACTAGAGACGCAAGAGCTATCTAGGAAGGAAATGCAAACTCAGCAATGATGTTTTCAAATCAAATATAAAATATCTGGAGTTAGGACATGCTCCATAAACTTTCCTGCCTTGGAGGTGCATATGTCACCGGAAAGCCTCTCCTTTCTGAGATGGTGGGGTTTGCTCTTCACTGCTTCTAGGAGAAGGGTAATTTACATCTGCATTTTCTTTTATGAAATATGGGAAGAATGAAGATTCTTCCTCTAAGACAATCCATGCATACCCATATGAATAAAAATAACATGATGAAGCCTTTACTTGAAGCATGTAAACAACAAAGATTGATTGGTATAGTGTTGCTATGTAAGTCACCTGAACAATGGTTGTGTTACTGCATCCTCTCTGGAGTTATAAAGGCTGATTCAGCTGTTTTATTGACATATAGATCATGGTTAACTTATTATTTATTAAGCCTTAGGAGGGCTTTTTGGCAACTCCATTTGGCTTGCAGTAGGGAAATCTGTGCTACAACTGCTTAAACAATATTTGGCTTACTTACAGTACAGTAACATCATTACCTGCATTGCCAGGGTCTTGTTCCAGAGCTTTACATGTGGGGCGATGACATCACTGTGGTTGTTTGACATTTACACCTCATTTGCTGAATCATTCTGGAATGAGAAATGTACCTTCAATGTAAAACTCTCAATTACACATCATTTGCCTCCCCATATTAAAAGAAAGGAGTCATCTTATAGGATTGTTCATGATGATCTCCCTGGAATCTTCATAACACCTCACACTGTAAGACAGCATTTCTGTAGCACTTCATCATCATGGTGTTCTATCACCTAATAGAATTAATGATTAGTTAGGAGGACCAACTCTGTTGGAGGTGAGTTGGCGAGAGGTCCAGAACTTTAGACATCTAAAGTTGTATTAGCCTATAAATTTGTTAATTAGTAAGTAGAGAGGTACACAGGAGAATTACAGAGCTCTGGTTTGTATCTGTGATATATGCAGCCTAGCAACATCTCAATTCCAGTATTACTTATGTCAGTTGTAAAGGGGTTTTAGCATGTGATGAGTCAACAATAGTGCATTTGACATGGGTTAATACTCTTGGTCTACTTTCTGTACAATGTATCCATTTCAGAAAACAACACTGGGAATGGGACTAATTATTGTCCTTAATTATAATGTCTGCACAGAAGCTGTAGACATAGGCTGAACTATTGTCCCACCTTTAATATGGTCACTACAGTAAAGGACTGAGACATTTGGGGAGTTGTGGTAGATTGCATAATCACTATTCACTTCAAAGGAATTTCTTCTGTTTTGAAAGATTTTACTTGTTTTGAAAAAATCCTATTAGTTTGGGCAATATAGATGAAATACTATTTCTCAACAGCTATGAAACCATTAAGTGTGGCCATCTGATTTGCTGGATTTCTGAAAGAGATTATGCTCCCTAAAGCATAGCTTAGGAGCAAGGGACTGCATGCACTTTTGCTTCTGATCTTTTCTGGGTGTGTGCTAGTAAAATCTCTGTAAAAATTAGTGACCACTCTCCTCTTCATGAAAACCAAGGTGCTGTTATTTTCCTTGTTTCCTAGGCTGCAATAAGCACATGAGCACAAACATTTTCTCTCATTTTCTCTTACTTTAACAAATAGTTTTGAGAAATCTTCAGATATGCAACAAGTACAAACCTGGCTTTATGGATCCAAAGGTTCTTTCAGGTGTTTGTAAGGGGTACTTTAGGAGACCATCTGTCATTTTTTGAGAAGGGCATTCTTGCATGAAAAGAGTGATAAATTTCTGTCTCCCTTTTCCCATTTCTTACTCATCAAAGTCTGGTGCCTACAACTTTAGACTTCACAAAGCTCAAAAGGCACAGAGGCAATAAGCAAAAAGGCTGGATTATGCTTATGGAGGGAAGGTCTTAGTACCATTAGCTGTGTTTTGCAGGGATAACAAACACAGGAACTAGGTAGGACTGGAGGACTTTCAGGTTTGGAAGAGGGGGTTCAGAGTTGGCATGATTCTGACCTGGAATACATCTCTTTTTGATATGCAAACTCTTGGCTTTTTTCTTGGAGATAAACTGACTATTTCACATTATGTTAAGGATTATCAATTCTTGCCAACGCAAGTCCAATGCACCACAGCTACTGTTCTTTCAAATTAAGATGAACAGAAAAGCAAACTAGATGTTAGAGACTTAAAATAGTAATAATGATTGCATCTGGGAGACAAACTCTGAAAATAAACAGAAAAAGTAGTTTCTCTTCTGTAGTTTCTAACACTTAAGCATCCCAGCATCTTGGCCAGTCACATTAATCATTGCCAGTGTCATTATGGATGCTAGAAGCAATGTTACAGTAAACCAGACACTCCTGGGTAAGCTTTGCAAATGCATGACTGTAGCCAGAAGGAATAGGTGAGCAAAGCTATAAAATTCCACCAACCTCATAAACAGAAAAAAAAACATGTTTAAAAACAATCTGTAGCAATGGTTGTCTCATATTTGTACAGTTCTGGCCCTAATGTCACTGGGAGTCTCTTAGGCATTATTATCATACAAAAAAACTAAGAAGGGATGTGGAGTTGCACAGAGTTGGGGTAAATCTTTTTGCTTTGGGTCCCAGGCAACTAAATTTAAAAATTACTATTAGTTATTTGCAATGGTCAAAAGCTAAAGATGAAGTTGCAATGGATAATTATCAAAGGTACTTTGAAGACCTCACAGTTTGGTGTAGGTGACTGAATCATTATTCGTGCCCATCTTTGTCTTATTTTAGGCATGCATGTAAACCACTGTGGTCTAATTGTTTTTGTTTATAACGTTCTGTGAGTTTGAAATAAACGTATCTCAGTATGAACATGAAACAATGTCCCCTATTACAAAATTCATGCCCCATATTGTTTTACATGAAGTTTTGAAAAAATTTGTGGTACAAGGGTGAATTGGATGTATAGAATCACTTAACACTCAGTCTTGTAGTCTTAAGTCTGAAATATTGTTTCCGTTAAACTCAGTAAATTCTTCTCAAAAGAGTTAGTTTAGTTCTCAAAATTCTGTTTTGCTTCAGAGTAACAGACCCTGAAAGTGACTTCACTAGCCAAAAAGCATCAAGCAACTGCTTGAGAGAATCCATACTACGGTACCAAATTTAGTAGTGAAACCACAAAGGGCATATATAGCACACTATACAAACCCACGACTTTCGCAGAAGATTGATTGCATTGGACCAGGTAATAAATATTTTTCCGCCATTTCAGTTGTAGAAAAAGGCTACTGTAACTTTTAGAAATGTTTATTACATTTTACTTGGATGGCATAGACAGGATTTTTATTACTCAAACAGAATAGTACACAAAGTCCTATTGAAGGACTTCACCTTACATTTAAAGCTGGTGGTACACAATGTTGAATACTGTTATGAATAGCCCTGTCTTTCAGATGGGTATTAAACCAAAGCCATTTTTGCTCACTCATCTCAGGAAGGGCAACAGCTTAGATCGCTGTTGCCTTTATTTAATCCTTAAAGTGCTACTAAATTTCTTCTTCTTCTAACTGTTGCCCTTAATGATTGCAATCCAGGCTCTGGAGCAGGGTAAGTTACAAAAAATCCCCAAGGAAATTGTGCTTGTCCTTAGACTTTCAGGCTTCTGATGTGTTTGTTACTGAATATATTTCAATTCTCAGAACCTTTTTATGTATTTTCAGTAGTGAGAGAGTGATCCTACCTTTTGCCTTCTTTAGTTATACTCATTATAGAATCAGAGAAAAGAGAGTGACAAGACTGTAACAATTTACTGTTGCATTTGAATGCTAAGAATGCTGGTTAGGTTTCAGCTGGTATGAGGGCTGGTCTGGCTAGGGACTACCGAAAGACTTAAGCTTTTTGCTATGCTAAAAGACTTTGCAAAAGGCTGGAAATGAAACGTCCCTTGCTGCAGGTAAAGAGAAATACTCGAGAAGTCATTAAATTCCTCTCAGTTAAATGATCTTCAGCTTCAAGACCCAGTCCTTACAGCATTAAGCTTTTCCGATAGGTAGGTGTACCTGAAGCTGCTGCATCAGCCCAGGG
>NW_010972529.1:2231273-2231496 GCF_000737465.1 Haliaeetus leucocephalus
TGAAGACAGTCATGAGTATGTCTATGGAATGTTTTTATCTTTAACTGTTCTGAGGACTGGCAAACATCCCAGCTGAGCCAGATATGCCCTCCTGTGTTAGTAGTATTGGCTGTATGCCGTTAGTACTTTCTAGATCTTTGTTGAAACATATGTAAGTTGGATTCTTTTGTGAAATAAAGGGACTCTTGCATAGAGAGCTTGAGCACTTGATTCAGTCGCCACA
>NW_010972529.1:2231506-2311414 GCF_000737465.1 Haliaeetus leucocephalus
CAGGGAGTTGGGTAAAAAGTTTCTGGGGGACATTCCAACATTCATCTCTGTGACCCTTCAATTTCTGCCCAATCTAAAACCTTCTGATCACTTACCTGTGTCTCCAAACATGTTTTCCCAAAGAAATCAAGGTATTCATTGATGAATAGGGAATGTGAACTACTTGGTAGCTTTTGTTAGTTGAATTCCCAGAACAGGTGCCATCGAGCTAAGTAAAATACAGAGTCAGGTGCAACAGATTTGCTGTACCTTCCAAAATATAACTTGGTACAATCACAGCTTTGGCACATTAAGCACTACAGCGTAAACAGATAATGATTTCAACTATTCAGGATTTTTATTTTGCTTTTTTACCATATGATATGTTGCTGCATATAGTTTTCTTCAGGCAAAAAAAGCCCTTTAACCCCTTTGATTTGCTTCATGGTTCAGAATCAAAACAATATTGCTTTTTTAAATATTGAAAAATTACAGATTTCAAATCCTCATTCCTTTGAATGCCACAAAAAAAATTTTCCTCAAGTCTATGTAGTACCACCTAGTTTCACATCCAAACAGTGCAAAACCACAGATTTTTGTGTTTCCTAGCTTCCCATAAACTAGCTGACATTCATTTGGGATCAAGAACATCTGGTATTAAAAGATGATCAAAACTGGCCAAAAATCCTTGCTGTTATAAGAGGTTTATGACTTTCAGTGCCTATACACAGAAACTTCTGACTAACAGCAAACAATCATGTGATTTGGTCTGTAAAATCCACAGGTCCCATTCTGGTTTTAATTTTAGGGTTGTAACTCAAAGCAATTCTTGTAATTTCAATGGGATTAATCCCAAGGAAGAAAGTAAATGAGAACAGACCATAAGCCATGTTGTTACAAACCTGTTGTTTAATGACTAACTCTTCTAATTCCAATTTAACTCAGATGGATAATTTCCAATTAGCTTCCCTTTCTTTAAAAAAAAAGGGGTGGGGAGTAGGAAAGTTGGGGAGGACAGTGGTTACATTAGTGTCAAAGGCCTACTAGGGCCAATGAATCCTGTATCTACCAGTGACTATTAAAAGAAATTATTTCTTTAAAAGCAAAAAGGTAGATCCACTGCTTTCAGCTTAATCTAACACAGATAGTAACAGAAATGCAAGTTTTTTTACGTGAGATACATCTGTAAGCTCTTCCCCCCCCCCCGTGTATATCAATATATGATAACAGAGTTTAGTTTATCTGTTCTTTGTTTCTGGAGCTTTTGTGGTGTATAAGTAAGGACCTTAAGACCTGCTATGCTCCTTTCCCATTGAATTTTTAATAATAGAAAAAGCAGCAATTTAGGCCTGTCAACAATTTCTAGTTCTTAAGCAAGAGTTAATAAATAAAATATTTGTGCTGGTTATAGGTCTATCGTCAGATAACATATCAAATTCTTCTATTACATCACTTTGTGGTTAAAGCTTGAAATATAACACACCATATGGTGGTTTGCATTCAGTTATGCAATGAACACCCCTGTGCATTGTGAACTCTGTATTTTCAGATTAGTTTGGTTACTATGAAACTCGCAACAAATAAAACTCTGTTGTAATAATAAAATGATCTCTTCTCCTTAGTTGTGCTGACAAGGTTATGTCCTTTTTCTCACTAATCTGAGTCTAGACTAGCACTAAGAATCATTCCTGTCGACTCTCATTGACTTCATTTGATCAAATAGCTTAAAAGGCTTCAGTGCAGAAAGGAATAATGATTTATGTTTGTGCTGATACAGTTATATTTCTTTAATTTCTTACCCTTAATTATGAAAAGAAAGAAGTCTGCCTTCATCTAGTAACTTCACTGTAAAACTGGCTTGGATCAGTTAGTCCTTTCTGAGTATTCTCTCTTCCAGCTGCTGGACAACATTGTGATGAAAAAATGCCACAGGTATGTAGAGAAAAAGCCTGTTGATGATTGCTTTGTTAATAGACTCATGTTTTCAAGCTTGTCAGCCTGTTCCTGATGGGAACAGTTAGAAGTTAGAAGACTTTATAAGTCAGACTTTTCCAATTTGGACACTAGTATTTGTCAGATCAAACAGCAGGACACTTTACTTTCATTTGATTTTATTATTTTTCTCATTCTGAAAGGCCCAGTCATATAGTCCTTTTCAGTATTTTCTTTTCAGAACTATGTAAAGAGTATAACATTTATAAACAATGAAGCTAAATAATGAAATACAAAGATGAACTGGAAACAAAATCCAGTTCTTCTATCTCTAAACCAGATAGTAAATGTGTTTCCAGTGGATTGTTTACTGCCTGGAATAGCCATAATCACACCCATCCTCTGAATTCAGCACTGTCTAGGGGACATGCAGAAATATACCTCCCAATTAAATTCTCAGAATGGAAATATGGGAGGTCATCTTTGATACAAAGGCCCTGTATCATTCTTTGATTGAATTGGCAATCCAAACCTCAGTTATTGTTTCCACATTGGTTTTATGGCAGGTGTAAGGAACAAAGTAAATTCTTTGGCAGTTTACTTATGAGGTGCAAAACTCCCCACGTAAATTTTGGGGCTTAAGCTATGCTAAAAGATGCTAAAATGTAGCCTTTCACTTTTTCACTGTATACAGAAAATCCATAGTTTGTGCCTCTATTCAACTACTCAAAATTCATTCAGAACTCTGGTTTCTGACCCACTAATATTTTTTTCAGGAATTAACTTACAATGTCTTCTGCAGAAATATCCATACAGCTGTTTCTGAAGTTTCTATGAATATTTGTGCCAGTGACTTTAATTTCCCTCATAGAACGGCATCAAACAAAAAATTACTCAAATGTGTTACAGTGAAAGGGCTAATGCCTGATGTACCTTATGACCAGTGCAGAACAATAAGTGATGAAGACAACAAAACCCCATAACCTTAACACTGTCCACAAAGTATAATGTAGGGGCCATCCAAATAGAAATTAGTTTGGGCAAGAAGTAGCACATTAGTAGATTCCAAGGGATCGGACACCTATTTCCTCTACATCTCCTTGCTACCTTTTGTTCAACCAAGTTCGTTCCAGAAAGTGGATAGCTTCAGAATCAACGCAAAGTGAAGGTCCTTGTTTGGATGCTATGGTATTAGTGTGATCTTCATAAAACCGTGTGTCCCTTTGTTTACAACTGTATTTTCATATTGCTTCTTGATTTTTCCGTTTTTACAATGTCATCTCCCTGCAGTCAGAAAACACTATGGTTAGATTTTTTTCCCACCATATACATTTACAAAATATTAATTTGCAGTTGAAAATAAAGGGAAAAAATGACATGTAAGCCATGAACTTTTTTGTAAGTCTCCATTTCCAGAAGAAATATCATGAGGAGAAACTACTAAGTCAGCCAGTATAAACTGGATTGGGCAAGTGCCAGTGGAACAATCTGGAAAAAAAGGCAACACAAGCAAGAATGTGTTTAATCTGGATGTATCCCAGGTTTACGTAAGTATACAGAAAACTGCTGTATGAGAGGAACAGGATAATTGATGTCACAGTGATATAAAATACATCCTTGACTTTCTGCATATTTAGCTATATCTACCCAAGTTATCTTACAATGCAGTGTCTTTTCATTAAACAAGTGCAAACCACTGCAAGAGAGCACATTGTTCTGTGCCACCTCCATCTTCAGCTCAGAGCTTTCAACAACCAAAAATGTACTGGCAGAATCATAACACCAGTATATCTATTGGTGTGATGAGCCAATATATTTTGCAGGTAGATATATCTTCCATTAAAAAATGAAAAAGTGTGGATCAGTACTGCGTCCCAAGACCTGTTGAAAGCTAATAAAATTTCCTGAACCCATTCAGTTGCCATCTTCACAAACCATGGCTCATGCAGTGAAAGCTGGCTTATCTTTGACTCCAGTGTATTAGTGCTGCTTAACTCAGTAGAGGACAGCTGGGTATTTTCACAGTGTTCAGAGGCATACTGCATAGTGCCTTACACAGAATGCAAGAGGTGTATTTTTTTCCCTTAGGAACCTACATCCGAAGCGCTCGTCTAGACTGCAGAGCATAGCTGTGTCTGGGTTTCTATATGTGCAAACAGAGACCAGACAAGAGGCTGAGAGGCCAAATTCTACCATCACCTGGGAATTTTTCCAGCAACCACAACCACTGTGATTTATAATCCCAGACACTGCTGAATTGTAAAAGAGGTCTAATCATGTATCAATGTGACCAAAACGCAAAGAATGGTAAATGCCAGAATTGCCTGTCAAACTGCTAAATCTCCAGTCTTGATCTTATCTTTAACCTAGGCCTATGTTTCGTAAACATGAACTGTTAGCTGCTTCCACTCACTCTTTTCCTTAATCATCTGTGTGCCTTTTGTGACAATGGGAACGTGGAGAGAAAAAGAAGTTACTTTCACTCTCAGCAAAAAACCAAACTGTTCTCATCATATCTGCCATGATCAGAAAAGAAAGGTGGGAGATGATATTCAAGTTCTCTTGAAATTCTCCAGTTTACAAGACAAGTCCAGGTCTTGAAATTCTCTCTTTGGGCTCCTCTGGTCTGTCACATAATAATACAGCCCTAATTTATGTATATACCTGTGTCAAGTGTGCCATCTGGATTTGTTCTAGCACTGGCTTATTGGATTTGGACATAATTTCCTCTGATGGAGAATACCATACTAAGGGCTACCTATTGAGACAATGGAAAGCAGTACGTCAACTTTCTTTATTGTGGTCAGCAAGGTGCTAGACTTGCCATTCAGAACTTACTTTACAGTAAGCTGTATTAAAGTGTTTAATGTGCTCCCCTCCTTTGTCAGTTGTCCGGATGTTCCTTTTTTCTGCCAATACGTTGAAAGATGCAAGTGTTTCTGGTGCTCCTTCCAAAAGCTTGGGGCTCCCTTGACTGTGGGGGTAATCAGAACACTGATATGCTTAGCAGTTGATTATTGTTGAAAATGAACAGACAGCTTTCTGGTGGCAGTATGAAAGAACAGAATTCACTTCCTACAGATTTCACAGAGCGCTAGCTGGATAAGGGAGACTTCCCACAATGCCTGGATTGCAGGAAAGATCACAATCTGTGGTGACATCCCTTGACATAGAAAATCAGAAAACTGAGAGATGAGAGGACTCCTCTAGTGTGGCCACTCACCAAAAAGCTTCAGGTAGAACTTCCGTGGTGGGTTAATTATAAGAATAAAACCAGAGATAAGCTTGATTCCCAGAGTGTCCTGATCTTGATTTTCCCTCTGTCCTTAATGCAGTACTTTGCCACTTAGAGTAATATTGATGCTTCTACAATAAAGTACAGCTGTGACATATTATCTTTTCACAAAGACTATTGGAAAGAGAGAAATCTTATACTAGTTTCACCTACTACCAAAAATGTCTGTCTATAAATATAATTATGGCTAAAGTTCAAGCTTTAGATATTAAGAAACTCCAAGTCTGTGGGAGTTAGACCTCTGAGAAAGCTGGAAAATAAGACCACTTTTATTCAGATGTGCCAATTACTTTTAGGTGGTTATCCTTCAGTGAAGGAGGACAACTTTATCTATTATATTCCTAGAGACATTTTCTGTGGACTTTTGATGTTGGAACAGCTGACTTGTCACAGTGAGAAAACTGAACTATTAAGGTAAAGATGTGGACTCCTCCCCCTCTCCATAAAGCACTTCATAAAAGAAAAGCCTGTATTTATGGTACTTGCTTCTGTTGAAAAATGATGAATGACATTTTATAACATAAAGTAATTTCACCTGAGATGCTTTTCTAGCCAGAATATGACATGTCCTACCTCCTTTGCTGCAGCTGCCTGAGGGCTTTGTTGTGCTATAGACTACAGTAGTAACAGGGATGCTCTGCTGGAATATTGTGGTTTCTTTCTGGACACTACAAAATTACATGAAATATCACTTTGCCCAAGTACCTCATCATCTGAGGGTGAAACAATTCAGATCACATGACAGCCTAAAAACAGCTTTTGTACAAGGCTATATGAAAGCATTTGTTTGAACAGGGGGGTGCGTTCATATTATCTTGGAGGTAAGGATGTTACTGTGCAACAATATTGGAGGACCGTAATTTCCAGGGTGTGTATTCTTTCCATTAATCCACTTGACAGCTATGTATAATTTTCCTCAACTCATCTGCACTGTTCGATTGTGTACTGGCCAAGACAGCTAAGACATCAGCCAAAGAAGGGGGAGGGAAATGTCTGACTTTTTGTGAGAGACTGAATTGTTATGGATCGGGACACTTTTCCAGCAGCAGATTAATGTGTCAAAGGGAGAGGAAGTATTGAAAAGATCAGGTGTACTTCTGAGTTGTGTCTGCCAAAGGGTGGACCTGCATAATCTGTCCCATAACCAGCATTATTACATCAGTACTTGCAAGCCTTAGCTTTGCACTTAACAATCTCTAAAATTGAGTAAGCATTTGGAAAAGTCTGTACCATACATATATACATAAATGCATACACCCATATATACTATAATATCTCAGGAAAGATTACATCAGTTGAAGATTTACCCAATCCATATAGCTGTCATTGTGTTAAACAAGGAAGGATGTTTTATTGAAAGTCTCAAATTGCTGTAGCACATCACAAACTACATGCAGAAGTATGGAACCTATCTTTGCTGCTTTTGCTGCCTTATGGTAGCTCCAGAAATGGGAATCTCCCTTTCTGTGTTTTTTCTTTTGTCTTTGGTATTACAGCAATAAGAGATGACTTAAAGAAAACCACAAATACTGAATATGTTTTCAGGATTTGAATAAGATTGGGTCAGGAAACCTGAGGATTATTCAATTTTTCATGGTCTTGTAACTGGTTGAAGGGCAATACCTGGAATGATGTGATCTTGTGACCAATGGTAAAAGAAAATCACATCAGCCTTTAACTTTGAAAACTAATAGGATTTTACACACTTTACAGATCACCTACCTGTAGCAAAGAACTCTGAGTCTTGTGCAGTGCTCCCTCAAGCTACCTTCAGTTGCTTTCAGTAGCTTGTAAAGCTCTATATGCAATGGTGACCCCTAACAGTACAACCAAAATTCAGGAGGTGAGAATGAGCAGCTCAGGGAGAAGAAAATGGTTGCTGGGTTCCTCATGACACAACTAGGTGGTCAGGTGCATAGCAAGGGAGCTCAGTACAGTGGTTTTGGTGTACGCTTTAGCTGAAGCTAACCCTGTTATTAAGTGGATAAAAATGCAACCATAATTATCCTACTAAGCTCCTCAGTTTGATCCCTAGTGATGTTTCAGGCATTATCTTGGCTTTAAGGCATAATAAATTGTGTATAAATAACAACTTGGTCTGAAAGCGTTTAGTTTTAGAAAGTTGGTGTTTAGTGTCCACCCTGGTTGCCTGCAGATGAAGGCTGGAAATTTGGCATTATAAGCAAGGCTGCTGAGCAAACACTACTGCACAGTGGATCTGTCACTACTATCAGAAGTGTTTTTGTAATGTGTATGATTTATTTCACAGTAGTAAATCTGTTCAAGTGCAATTGCCATCTTTTTTGCTTTCCCTGTCAGATTTGTGTTTTTTTCCATGATACAGATGTTTTGTTTTACTTTTCAGATGAGATATATTAGTTATGAGAGAGTTGTTTATAGTTTAAAAAAAAAAATCCCCAAACTTAGATTAACATTTAAATCTGACCCTGATATATTTCTTTCTTCTGTCTTCCAGCGCAAAATCTTGATAGTCTGTAAAATGCATAGCTCTAAGGATTCCATGGTAATCCATTTGAATAATAAATCTTTTCCATGTCTCTTTCTGCTTCCAAATAGCATCTGTCAGTATGGAAAAACAGCATGAGATAGCATAGGACCTACATCCTAATAGACCAAGCTATAAACTCTGTCTCTGCAGAGACCAAGAGAAGAGGAACAGAGACGACAGGAAAGATGCTTCTGCCTTTTGATCATCCCAGTTAAATGGAAAGCAGTATTACTAATTTTCTTGTATAAAAACAGGGATGGGACAGGAACCAGAAAATACTTCTCATTTTCTTTCTCTTTCCCTGTTAAAAATATATAAGAATGATATGGGAAAAATGATGAGAGATGCGATGAGATGAGATGAGATGAGATGAGATGAGATGAGATGAGATGAGATAGAAGACAGCATGGGAGAACACAGACTATCTGCCACTTTGCCTGTATCTTCATAGGCAGCCTATTCAACTTTTGATAATACTTCAGCCAGGCCAAGTAAATCACTTCCCTTTTTAAACTAAATAACTTTTCTTTCATGCCACAGTGTAATGGGATAAACCTAATTGAAATTAGCTGTAGGAAATATCATGTGCCTGCACTTTAAAGATAGAATGTTTCAAGTTCAATATTCTTCATTATTATCCTTATTATGAAATACTTATTTATTTGCTAAGCTTAGTGTTTTTTCATGTTCATAATTTATTTGCTATTTGTAAAATCAAGAGAAACATAAATACCAAAGATGATGTCTCAGAGAAAACCTAATTTGCAAATGTACTTAAGCTATTCTTAATTGCATCATACCATGTTTATAATATAAACATGCTACAAACATAACATAACATAATATAACCAGTGAAGTAAAGGGTAACAGCCAACACAAATGATGACCAAGACAGTGTACAAATATTTTGAAAAATGAAGCCTGACATAAAGATGTAAACCACATTTTTTATTTTACAGATGTTTTGTACCATTACAAAACCAGCATTAGTTAATCCATTTGTAATGTTTTTGTTTTAATGTAGCAAAAAAATATATTTCATATACATATTTCACTTAGGCCAAACTAGCTCTACTGGAATCAGAAGGAACTCCACCCTGTTGAATATAAAACTACATAAGTTTCTATGTTTTTTGTTAAATTGAGTAGATAAAAGCCCCAGATTCTTATAAAAAATGTCATTTGCTGATATTTTTTGTTTATTGATTGGCAAATTGGTCAATATAACACCTATAAAAATATTTTTCCTCTGGTAAAAACTGATATTTACTACGGAAACACAACTCCTTAGGAGTCATTCTTTTTTTCTTTTTTTCAGAATAGCAAATTATTGTTGTATTAGATACTTCCATTTCTACAGTTTACAGATTTGAACAAAAATTACAGAGGAACAAAAAGACATTACATCTCCTAATATTTTGATTTAAAACAAAACCTAAAAATCCTGCTAAGTCAGATACTCTCTGTGTAGCTGTAACAAATAACTGATGAGTATGAACATTTTTTTGGAACTAAATCTTGCTTCAGTTAGTTAGTAATCTTTGTAATGTTTTATAAGCATTCTGAAAAGCCAGCTTCGGTAGGAAATCTGAAGCAATGTTAATTTGCTGATCATTAAATGTACTATCATCAGTCATTGTTAACAAAATATAAGTGCTAATTTGCAGCAGAAAATGCAAGACAAAAGGATGATTTAATTTAATTTTCACTACCACAACATGTACTGTACTATGTCTGAATCTACTTCATGCTAAAGATGGAAAAATGCCAGTGCCTCCAGTGAGAATGGAATCAGAAATGTAAATAATTTTTGCCTGAAATGTGTTTAATTGCAAAATATGAAATTAGTTAAATATGATATTGTCACTGAAGAAGACAATGCAAATAGAGAATGTCATGAGGCACAACTGATTCTGCTCTTTAGTGTGTGAGTCCTGACGCTAAAGACACACTGAGTGACTTGAGGACATAATTACTGTATTATTTAGGTGTAAACTGACTTGATGTACAGCTGCTTAAAACAATCAACCAAACAAAACTTCCCTCCTAATAGGCCTGTTCATGGCGTTTATGACAGTCTTTCACCAGGAGTACCTGGATTCCTAGAGGACAGTAGAACCTTACCCAGAACTCTCTCTCTGCTGCAATATTCCTTTAAGCTGCAAGTGGGCTCCTTTTCTTCAGCCTTACAGGCAGTCAGATCTTTTGGCAGATGTCCTATGTCTTGTCTGTTTCTTTTTTTTTAAGGGCAAATAAATGCAAATGTACTTTGCCACTATGACCCTATCAGGAACCTTTCCTTCCTTCTTAGCTGGCTGAATGTATGAGTAAAACAAAAAGTCCACTGCTTGATTAATATAGTTAATTTAACTTTTCTTTAAAAAAAAAAAACAAACACACACACATGCAGTTTTTCTAAGTACCAGAATGAAAACAACAAAGTTGTCAATCTAGTTATAGGTATCTTGTCTTTTCATTTTAAGGACACACTGGTCATTCCGTTTTTTACTTTTTTAAAGACAATCTTTCTCTTATCATAGCTGCCTATGAACATTTTTGCACGGCACGGACTTCTTTCTAATTCTTGTATATATAATTGATGGCTTCAACAACCTGAGTCTTTGACAGTGTAAAATAGTATTTGATCATGCTGGATTATATGCTTCATATGGCTTATCTGCTGGAATAAATGAAGGAATAGGCAGGACACGAAGTTCAAAATGCAGAAAAAACAATGAAACTTTGTAAATTCACAGAGTGATGTATGGATAAGAAATTCCATGATGTAATAGTCTTTTGGAATGGTAATAAAAAATTGACAGTTTTCTACATGTTAATCAAGCAATAGCTAGTATAACCTATAAATAAATCCTTAAACAGAGCACAATTTGCTTTGTACTTGGATCAAATCATCCTCAGGCTTTTTTGGTCTACTATCGTGTTGCTGAGAGAACAGTAAATGTGAAAATAAATTCTGTAAGTAGTAAGTTAGAGTTCTTGTATTTCTATACTCTGAAGTAAGCAACTTAAGTCTCCACAGGAAATGATAACAGAAGAAATATTGAGAAGAAATAGAGTTATCATTCCAAGCTTGCATCTTACTTGGAGCATTCAGAAGTCTTGGGATGTGAAATTAAGTAGAACTCATGAAAATAGCCTGACAGAAAGCCAAGTGGTAATTCATCGCTCTCGTGGAAAATATTGCTTGTAACAGTATACAAATGTCTGATGCAGGGTCAAGTAGGAAAAAAGAAAAGTAACTCATTCTTCAGCAGTAAGACCAGACAAGGACCGTACAAGTCAAGTACATGAATTAGGAAACAAATGGAATGGCCTACTTCAAGGTAGTTAGCAGGCTGAATAGAAGTACTAATATAATATACCCTTTATCATGTCCAAAAACATGCCCAGATCTAGACATTATTCTGACTATAATGGGAGTGTCTCTGTTGTTCATAAAGGAGCTGTCAAACCAAGCCCACAGCTATAGTGTATATGTATAGCATATCTGTGGGACCAATTGTTGACTTAATCATTTTGGTTACATGCTGATTATAAACCAATAATAAAAAACCCCTGCATGCTCAGGGTTTTGCAGTGCTCGCTTCACTCCCCCCCCCCCCCCCATTTGTTTGTTTGTGTTTTTTTCTATGTGGTCCATTCGGAAATTGCTAAACAATCCTTATCAAGAAGCAGAATTCAACAGCTCTACGATCCTAAGAAAGTTAAGTGTGAGTATGGCTTTGTTTCTTACCATGTTTAAAATACTGAAATGAGGTAATCTGAGCAAGAAATGGCAGTGTTCCAGTGAGTCTCATGCAGGACACTTTCTCCACAAAACCTGGGATTGGTTGCATGTCTAAATTTTAGAAAAATCATAGCTCATTTCAAAATATAGAGTTTTGCATCTTGGCTGGTGTTTTGGGGTGGGGTTTTTTTTGATGGATAGACCTACACAACTGTAGCATGTCACTCTGTCCTGTGGCCACCATTTACCATCTTGTTTACTAGTAAGGCATGTGCTTTGACAAAGTGACAGTCTTATGGTAAGTGGTGCCTTCTCCTGAGTAGTCACTGGTAGAACTTCATAGAAGAGTCACCACAGGATTTTCTGTTAGGCAGTTACACCCTTCTTGATGATCTGATCTGTTGCTTTGAATCACTACTTAGCAAGACGCAAGAGTTCTTCAGTAGCCTGGGATCTGGACCTGGCTATTTAATACACACTAACTACTCCTCTAATAGTGGCTCATCATACATCCTTTTATCTCTAAGATTTTTGAGGATTGTTGCTAGCTGAAAACTTAAAACAACCAGATTTGTAGTGGCAATTGGCAGAACAGGTAGTTTTTTAAGCAATGAACAAATCTTTCACTTTCTAATTACAAAAAGTCTTTCTGTGTGGACTTGAATATGGTGCCAAAGGACCTTGTGCACTGAAAATACAGAATTCTTATTTAATCTTCGGGGTTTTGAGAAAGGACAGCTTTGTAAGCAAAGACAAATTCTAGTGAGTTTCTTTGGTTCATTTCTTCTTATCTTAGTGTGCTAGGAAAGCTTATGATCTGATTAAAAGATCAGGGAAAAGGGAAAAAAATACCAAAGGAGTTGTGTGGAACTGAGTCACAGAAAAAATGGAGGCTGCAGGATTTTGTAAAATGTTCTTTCTCTAATGTAAGCCAAACTGCAAGATCAGCTTACTAAAACCAGTTCTTTTCATCAGTCTGTTATCAGCACTGTGGTTATGAGAAATTTCAGATATCTGTGCAGAAACTGAAAGGATAGATTTTACACAAGAATGTAGTTGTTTGTTTGAAGCTGTAGTAATAAACAGATCTGTGATACATGCAGTTTACTGTGGACATCTTTTTCTGCTGTGTAAACAAATCATTACTTACGTGACAGACTTGTCTTTTTCAGGATCTTGATAGACAACTTTTCATTTTTTCTCTGATAACAAGATTAGGATATTGATTTTTACTTCCTTTTAGATTTCTTTCATATTATTGTTATACAAAATATTCATAGTTTAGAATTTAGTTACACAAAGCAATTTTAATAAGTTGGAGGTAAAAAAAAAACCAAAATATCTAAATGAAAGTTATTTATATATTGCAGACTGAATTTATCTTTTATGTAGGTTCACTAAAAATCACAATTCTTCTTTTCCAGTTGATACCAATAATACCATCATTTTGTTTGCCTTTCAGCTGTCACTTCCCCAGTATGTCTCCTGAGTTTCTGAGAAGTTCACATTTAGCCCCTAACCATCAGGATTCTAAATAGCAAGTTATACTAAATTAGATGGATTCTTTGCCACATGAGTACTCTTTCAACATGAAGGACAAAAAAAATTCCTCCCTTACATTTATAATCAAAACATTCCCCAGATTTGGAGCATTCCTAGAGCCTTGCAACAAACCAGCTCTAGTGAAAAACTGACAGAGGAGAGTACTATCTTGGCGTACTTTCTCCCATCTTGAGTCTCAGTGATTTTCTAAGAACGAGAGGCAGCTCCCAGCAGGAGCACAGATGGCAAAAATAGGAGTTGACCTACATTAAACTGAAGAGGCAGTAGTCATTCTGAACAAAATTGGCCTCACTGAGCCTTTTTGGTTGCAGACATAAGTGGGATTAGTGTCTCACTAAATAAGCAGTCAGCTGTGATTTTTAAAGGAAAATTATTATTCATTGAGTAGAGGTCTGGATGATGCGAGTGCTTCATCCTCTTCCACCAGCTGGAAGTATCAGTTTTCTTAGAAATACCTATCTTAGCAATGAAATGTACCCAGAAGTTGTTAGACATCTGAAAAAGCATTGCCTATGAAAATACCTGAACTGCTTGCGGTAAAGCTTTCAAAGCCATTTCAGAGTGCTGAGTGAGGAGGAGACCAAACATTTTGCTGCTTCTTTCCATGCAATGCCAAGTTATTTCTAGTCTTTTTCTGTGATATAAAGGGACCTGTTTGATAAATGCCATTACAAATGTGACTACTCATAATCTAAGCAGTGAAAGAACTATGTACCATAAAAAGAATTTGAAGTTCCGACATATGCATGGCTGAGATCTACCAGTCAGGATTTCTTCCTACTCCCCCTGCTTGTTGTAATGGGGAAATTCCTCATTCACAGGAACTATGAGTGGCTGTGAAAGAACACAGACTTAGTTTAAAACCATCAAGTTTTATGTCTCTAAAATACCTAAGTGTAAGTAGGGAAGGAACAATAAAAATAAAGAGGTTATACTTGGCTCTTTTCCTGCCAAATTTCCTTGAAGGTAGGTCTTTGATTCCAGGGTTCGATTTATATTTTCAGTTCAGTCTTTTACCTTGCAGGAAGCTCCTCATGCTATTTTCTGCTTCCCAGGAAATGTCTTTTCACCATCTCTTTCACAGTCTCTGAGGCACAGGCGGGTGCTCCCTCCTTCTTTCAGTAGTCAGCATGTGAGCTACGGAATTTGAGAGTTTTCTTGAAATTCTTGTAGCCTTGAGTTCAGCCTGCCACCCCTAAAGCATCTTTCTTCAGACATGCTTATTTACCCAAGAGAAGGGACAATCTCTTCCCATTTTTTTCAAGAAATCCTACCTGATCTGCTCTGTCTTCTTCTAAAGAAGCATTATATACAATCTGAGAACAAATGAAGAAATTAGACAATTTGTCATGAATAAAAACTTTGTCAAAAGAGAAGGGCAAGAAATCTATTTTCTGTGGGTCAGATTTCAAACAAACCTTAATCAGTTAAGAGAAGAAAGTCTTTCTGAATCTGTAATCCTATTAAATAATTTCTAAATATTCCAATTGAAGTAGTTTTGAACTGATGTTCCATCCAGTGGGACCATGATAATTTAGTCTTATTGTACCCTAAAAACATACATTCTTGATCTGAGATCCTTGGCTGATGTCAATGGGTCAGCCACAAAGGAAACATGTTGAAATCATTGTGTAGCCATTCTGAAGACCAGAGTTTACTGAAACTTTCAGTATATCTTGTAAAGTAGAAACTATTAACCTGAGGGGAGAATAAAAAATTTGATCAATAATGTGGACATAATCAAAATGGTCAGCAAGGCGAGGCTTTTGTTGAGCACACAGTCAGACCTTGCGTGCAATATTTTATGTCACCATGTGCTGTTCTGATAACAGTCCCAAAACTGACATTTGCAGAGGAAGCAAAACATGCAGATGACAGTAGTTAATAAGACCACCGCCATAAAATATGGGATTATTGAAGCGGTATTAGCCAATCCAATACTAGTTGAAATATTTCATGTAGAAATAGGTACAGAGAATTGGTGCAGTCTTACAGTTCCAGAACCTCCTTCTGCTACTACCCTTGCATTCATTTTGGAGAGACAGTGGATTTTCTTTTCACCTATAAGAGGAACTTGATTTAGGTTTGGGAAATATTGTGTATATGATATCAACAAATATTTTTCCCTTCCTTGCAGTTAATTCTGTGTTTAGTACTCTCCTCATAGAATTACCTTACTTTTTATGACTTTGATTACTGTAGCTGTAGGAGAAACAGCTTTCTTTAGGTTTCTGTAATTTTTCTGTCCTTTTCCATTGTGGTTATAAATAACACACCATGTATTTTCTTATATTAATGTTACATATTTGGCGTACCTCGACAAAAGCCTGAAGAAATCCACTTGTTTGTTTCTATCTCTTGGCATTTTCAAAATAACAGAACTCTAGACAACTGTAGACAGTCATTTCATAACTGTGATTGTTTTAGGTATTGTTTGGGTTTTTTTCTCTAAGTGAGGAATTATTTCACAAGTGGTTTTCCATTCTAGGTTGGATGAAGGAAATTGTGTACAACCATATGAATATTTGGAAGTTGCCATTTTAAAACTGTCTTTAAAATATTAATCTTGTTCCTTTCTTTACTAATGCACCCACTGTCTCCTAAATTACTTAGATCCTCTAATTTCCTTTCTTGTTTCTAGTTCCCATTTCCCTCTACCTGTGCAATTTATACTAAAGAGCCTGGATCCAATAACACAGATATGGCTGGATCTCTCTCTACAACTTTCAGCTTCAGTTGAATTTGCTAGACTTGCACTGAAGTGAATGGAAGCACAGTGTATATACACTGTGCTTTACATAACAGCTGGTTTTAGGCCTTATTCAAGTAGCTGATAGAATAATGAATACATAGTTTCTGAAAATTCAGAAACATATATATTTAACCAAATTTTGGTTAAACAGACTGTCTGTTCTTGATATTCCTTGTAAGCTATTTGTTGAACACATTCTGAAGAGCTTAAGGAAAACCTTTTTCTTTTTTTTTTCTGTATGCTTTTTGGTACAGACTGGGAGATCCCTGGGGCTCCAGTATCTACTCACACTAAATAGCCTTGAAAATAAGATTTGTGAAGAGAATTCAGATCTGTAAGTGACTCTGTGTGTCTTATAATGCAACTAAGATACCAAAGTAATGAGTATCTTGCAATTATTCCTAAAAGTATTCTGGCGCATGGGGGAAGGGAAGAGAGGGAGAGATGGAAACAGAGGGGGCTGGAAGGAATGGCATGGCTGTCTTTATATAAAACATTGGGTTTGTCCCCTTCCCTGTTCCTTTGGATTTCCAGCCTTTTCAAATAACTTCTAAGAATATTGGCTTCTAACAAAAATATGCTTTGTGTTAATATGTGAGGAATTTAGGTCACTGAGCATTGCTCATTTTTGTCTAGCCCTTGAATTAGATGAGGTTTCTAATAGCCACTGCAGCTAATGAAAGTTGTTTCTGTTTTCATTCCAACTTCTAGACAAAGAAATGCCAGGAAAAATCTGCCTGATTGATTGTTGGTTGCTGATGGTTGCCAAACCTAGAAGGAAAACATGTTGCTATCAGATAGCTAGACTGCTATTCTACCAAGAAATTAAATTACCAGACAAATAAAAGATTGATTGATTGATTGATTGATTTGGAAATGATTTTTCTATCCAGAAAACAGATGTGGTAGAATTCTTCACATTCATAATTTTGTTCTCAGATGTTAAAGTAAGAGAATGTAGTCTAACAAAGTTCTTCTTACACTTTTGGCTGAAACTAGGCAAGACCTGTCTTTCAGTGGCCAGGTATGTGGAGACAATATTGATATACTGGAACATGGATCTTCAACTAGGCAGCCTAGAAGCAGTCATGTTAGGACAGTATTTGTTCAGATTAATAATGTCTGGAAGGATTACAACTGCTTGTTCTTCTTTTTATTAACCAGCTATGAAGGCCAAAGGGCTGTAGACACACTAAGGAGCAATCCTCTGGAAAGTCTCCAGGTATATATGTTGAGGGTCATCAGTAGTTATGGAGTCATTTTATAAGTCATAGAACAGAGTTGGGAAACACTTGTGTAGATCACTGAATGGCAACTGTTGCTCAGAGCAGATTCTCCGTCAGGCCAGATGACCTTATGATGAGTGGAAAAGGCACCATGTTAACAACAGAGCCAGTCCCCTCTCACAGCACCTTGTGCACAACTTGCACTGCATTTAATGCAGATGACATAAGCAAAATCAAGAGTGTAAAAATCAGTATCATTCCAACATAAATAAACAACCTTCAAAAGACCTTCAGAGTGTATCCTACCCCCAGATGGCCATGTGCCAGAAGTCTTCTATAAAATTGTTGAAAGTAAAAATGTTGATTTTCTAAAGTAGTTGCACCTGCCAATAGAAGCTGACGTGCTGCAATTCTGACGTTATATATGACAAGTTGGTAGCTTGTTCCCCTATAAATGATATTGTTCGCAAGTAAAGGGAAAAGTACAAAAAGTAAAGCCAAATCCTGGAAAGTAGGAAATGTAGAAACTGAAGTTTCCTACATAAACCCATTTTCTACCTCTTCTGCACGTGCACTAGGAGATCTATTTTCCTATTCCCCCTCACAAGATTTCTGCATAATTGTGTGCACAGACTGGACAGATTGGGATAGCTCTACTTGGTTTAATTAGCAACTGTTCAATAATTTTTCCTTGCTACTCATTGTGTGGCCCATTTACTGCATATTAGTGAAACCCATGTCTGAAAACAATGTTATTCATTTTCTCTTGAGATTTATTATGGGATATGTCAATGGAGAACAAACACTTCACAAACATTTCATTTTTACACTGCAGTATTATAGTCATTCCCACAGTGCAAATGGCAAACTACAGTACAGACATGAAGGTTGACCAGTCATTAATTTTAAGTGCCAAATTTAAGACAGGCAGGACCTGGATTTTTTTCAGATAACTTAGTATTATGACAAATGTGGAACTTTCAAAGTGCAATCTCTCTATCACCTTCAGTTATCATCATGAGGGCCCAGGTTTTTTGTGGGTCACATCCAGGAACATAAATCTAGACAACCAGAAAATGAAGAACAGCCCATTAGCAGCTGACCTAGGAAAAGTTCAGCTTCAGGGAGTTGTCCAGCACCACACTGAAAGTCTGGATCATGTTATTGTCTCATCCCTTTCCCCAAGGCAGGATTCAGTTGCAGAAATCATGAGACTAGAACTTGGAGAAACTTTCGAAATCAAAAGGCTTCTTAAGATTATATCTTTTTTCTCCAAGGTCTTTGCTCAGAACGTGGGGAAAAACAGGATAATGTTTCAACATTTAGCAACATGTATTGTCTGATGTGTTTGAATTTAAGCATTTTGTTTTGTTCTTTATTAATTATTTTTGTAGTGAAGGGCTTCTCAACGTACCTTTCATCCTTTTTGAATAATATCTTACTAAATAAAAAGCGCAAAAGGGTTGTAATTTTCATTTTTTTAAAAATGAAGAATGTTGTGAATTTATTTGAAATCAGAACTGGAAAAACCCAAGAAAACTATCAGGTTTTGAGGAAATGGAACTTTTCTTTTCTTTACTGATCTTGAAGTTTATAACCAGTTTTCCTCTGGTTCTGCCTCATTCCCCTTTTCATCTCTGTAGGTAACATTGTCTTCATGTCATGACTCATTCTTTCCCAGAGCAGGTCTACTCTTTTTTCGAAACGACACAGCAGTTTTATAAACTGTACCCTAAAATCTGTGCACAAAGGGCTGAATTAAGATTACATGGGAAATGATAATTGCACTATTTCCCAGCTTTCATCTGCATGCCTTGTCAGATTTAATTTTACCCTCTGTGTGTGTGTGTGTGTGTGTGCATATGTGTGTGTGTGTGTGTGTGCATATGTGTGTGTGTGTGTGTGCATGAGGGAGAGAGAAAGAGCCACAAAGAAAGCAAGTGAGGCTTCAAGAAACAATGTGGAACAGCCTAGTGGTTCTAGTCTGTGGGCATCTTAGTGACATGAAAGAAAATCAGCATTGTGGAACTGTAAAATTGAGAGTGCAAAGCTCTACTTCTCATTCTAGAAGTGGAGCAGGAAGCCCAGCAGCAGTGAGCTGCCATGCTGTACAGAGACAAGGACTACTGGGGGAGAGTTTCCCAGTTGAATTAGTAGCAGTTGTTATGCAGAGACAAATCACAAGACTCAATATAATTTAGGCTCTCTTGCAAGCTCTGAGAAGGAAATGTGATATAGAAGTGTGGGACTTACTGCTCTCATACCTGATCTATGTTGCATTGTCTCTAATAGACTTTTCTCTTTTTTCCTGTCTCAGTTGTCTGCTGCCCTGGCTTTTTCACCACTCATCTGACTCCTTCAAACTACATTTTCTCCTTCTCTTAGTCTGTTTGTTTAGCTAGTGACAGTTCTTCCTGACTCATCATCCAATTTTTTTCTCTGACTTATTGGCATGTAGTCACCCTTCCAGCCACATGTGTGTTCTCCATTCCCACTGGCTCCAGCTCTTAGTTTCCCTCCTAGGCTCCTTGTTTAGTATTAGTGTCCCACTCTTGTCCTGCTACAGTTCACAACAACCCAGAGATCTTTCAGTTTTCTGCAATTCCGGGCTTTTTGTGGGCAATACAAATGGGATGTTCGCAGAACCTGAAGTGCTGATTCTCTTTTGCCAGCAGCGAAACTCTCTTTCACATGTACAAATCTGCTGTTGGTCATGTCGAGCAGTGTTTGTAAATTTGGCTGCATCTTACTGGGAATGACAGACAGACAGACAGACAGATACATCTGGATTTCAGTAGTACTCTTGTGAAACTGCTTTTCAACAGTGGCTTGTGTCAGTTTTTTTCAGTTGTTTTATTTTCCTTTTTTCCTTTTTTCAATCAGCATTATTATTATTACTACAATTAATGTGGGTAAACCAACACATTTTGTCTTGTCTTGTTCTCAGAAATGGCTTTCAGTTCTTGGCTGAAATGTAAAATAATATATCAACCTGAGTAGCATGAAAAATATCAGCCTACATCTTACAGGTTGGTAAAGTTTAAGCATCTGAAAATGGGCTTTTCTAACAGAAGTGTCAGGCAATCTTCAAAAGCAGTCACAAGTCACCATGTCATGCATTAGGAAAATTAATTCTAGATTATTCCACTGTATCCAGAAGAATAAAGCAAAACATAAAAGCCCTTAATGTGCAAAGTTTCAAATCCTAGAATCTGAACATGTGGCAATTTCAAAAACAGAATGAGACGCAATTAGTTTTTATATGCCTGTAACACATGATTTATTACATTTTCATTACTTTTATGATGCAGTACCTTTGGTAAGTGCAGGGCATTAATATGTAAATAACTAATGCACAGTAGCATGCTGGAAAGTGTCAGTTGGGAAGTTTTCTTCCTCCTCTTCCCCTCTTTTTGATTTGCTTTGGGCTGGTTTCAAGGAATTTGGCATCAGTTTAACTTCTGAGGGTTTAACCCATTTATGAACTTTGGAAACATGTCTCCACAAAATCCATTTGTCTGTTATGTTTCCCAAGAATGCTAGAGTTTTCTTAGATTGTGACAAATACTTTCTTATGGCAATAAGCTTGCAGGCTGTTAATCTGGGAACACAGTAAAAAAGAAAATTAGATTTGATAGCTTTTAGCTTCCAAAACTCTTTAAATAATTTGAGCTACATACCTCTCTTTTATCTTTCATTTTTATAAAAAGTATGGTTATGTTAAGGACATTTTGAGACTTGGATTTTCTTTTAGTGAAAAATAAAGCTAAAACGCATACCATTGCTGTAAACCACAACTCCCGGTTTTACAAATCCTGTTGACTAAAATCTTTACTAAAATACCATTATGGTTTTAAACATCTGATGCTGGTCTTCTGACCTCATGCACTTTACATAGATACTAAGGCACTGCAAAACTGAATGGAAGAGTTCTGGTTTTGTTGCAAGCATATGGCTCTTACAATTAACTGCTTAACAAAATATTTCTCTTCACCTCTACTATTATGTTCCAATCTGTCCCAAGTGAATTCATCCTTCCCTTGTGTTCATTTTGACAATGAGAGGAAGTCGTGGGTATACTTTTTTAACTTCTAGATGAACATTTGAGAATCTAATCTGAGGGTTTCTGCAATCAAATATTAAGTCAAGGGCATCTTACAAATTTGGAGCTCTAGTTAGTGTTAAAAATTTCTAAGTGCATCAGCTGTTTAGGGGAAATTTATACCCTGCCTTCAGTGACTGGTCCTTCACAACTACTTATTCTGGAAGGTGCCTTAATGTGAAGAAAATCCCACCTTTCAACACTTAACAAAAACATTGGCCCAAGAACAATCACAAAGGGAAACTCTTTCAGATCTCTTCAGCTATTTTTTGTTGTTGCAAAGTATCTTCTCCAATTACTCTGAACTTCAGATCATCCAGATTAGTTTTTGGTGACAGTCTCTCACACCATTCAATACAAATGCTGAACAAAGAAGGACATCAAACTATTAGTGTGTCCAGAGGAGAGCGACCAAGATGGTGAAAGGTCTCAAGGGCAAGACTTATGAGGAGTGTCTGAGGTCACTTGGCAGCTAGTATAGTGTTATGTTTTGGGTTCAGTATGAGAAGAATGTTGATAACACTGATGTTTTCACTTGTTGCTCAGTAGTGTTTATACTAAATCAAGGATTTTTCAGCTTTTCATGCCCAGCCAGTGAGAAGGCTGGAGGGGCACAAGAAGTTGGCACAGGACACAGCCAGGGCAGCTGACCCAAAGTGGCCAAAGGGGTATTCCATACCGTGTGATGTCACGCCCAGTATGTAAACTGGGGCAGTTGGCCTGGGGGGATCGCTGCTTGGGAACTGAGTGGGCATCAGTCGGGGAGTGGTGAGCAATTGCATTGTGCAACACTTGTTTTGTATATTCCAATTTTATTTTTATTATTATTATTGTTGTTGTTGTTATTTTCTTCCTTTCTGTTCTGTTAAACTGTTCCTATCTCGACCCATAAGTTTTACTTTTTTTTCCCAGTTCTCCCCCCCCATCCCACTGGGTGGGGGGAGTGAGTGAGTGGCTGCATGTACTTAGTTGCTGGCTGGGCTTAAAGCACGACACCAATGATAGGACACAAGGAAATGGAATGAAGCTGCATCAGGGGAAGTTCAATTTGGACGTTAGGAAAAGTTTCTTCACTGAAAGGGTGGTCATTCGCTGGAACAGGCACCCCAGGGAAATGGTCATGGCATAACCTGTCAAAGTTCAAGAACCATCTGGATGACACTTTTAGTCATGTGGCTTAGTTTTAGGTAGTCCTGTGAGGAGCAGGTAGTTGGACTCAATGATCCTTATGGGTCCCTTCCAACTTGAGGTATTCTATGATCCTATGATTCTATGAAATAGTTACAAATCCAGCAAGACTCGAGTTCACTGTGTGAATATTCTGAATCAGTTAGGTTACACTGGAGAAGTAAAGGGTAAGTTCCCAAGTCCTTTCCTAGGAAGACAGATAAAAAAGGATCATGTGTTCAGTATACTGTGTAGTAGAGTTTAGATTTAACATGTCCACTAGTCAGCACTTAGATTCATCAGAAAATATTTTGGACATTTTCTCCCCTTTTTTTCTGGCAATGAAGAACTGAAGAACATTAACTAAAAATAAAAATATTTGGATATAAGTAGCAGAAGTCTGGAAGAAGGTTTCTAGTAGGATATTTTTGTTTTCACATTAAAAGCTTAAAATTCTGTGCAAAGTGCTTGATTTTTCCAAGAAGATTTTGTATAGTAAAAATATATTTTTGTTAAAATGTTTGGCAGTCTCCTGAACATGACTGAAAATCAGTCACTCTTTTATCTAAGAAATAGTTTAGTTTCCTGATTTTATACATCTCACTGCAGAGGAAAGATTCATCAACAATTAGCTTGACTGACTATTGAGAAAATCCAGGGATGGGTTCTCATTTTATAATCCATTAGAATGAATCATTTTCTTAATTTCCTCTTAGTCTCCTCAGACATTTGACACTAGCTCTTTTTCCCTTTTAAAAGATCATTTTTAAATTATTTTATTGTCTCTTTATTTATGTATACTGATTTTGTAAGAAGTTATTACTAAAGCTTTATGTTAACTAGGTTTTATTTACTTAACATCCTCTGTTAATCTCAGGGTCAACGTAGTGTAATAGGGAATTATTATTAAAATAACTTTAAACAGCTCTTTGGGAAAAATGCCTTCTTTGGTTTTGTTCCACTGCTAGGATTTATTCTGTGGCTAAAAAAATAATTTGTGAAACTCAAAATGTATTTCATTTATGAAACTCAAAATGTTGAGTTGCACATAGATGGCTACACTGAAGATATTATCTGAAGAATCTAAACTGAAATAGATTCAATAACTTGCTTCTGCTTATACAACAATAAATTCATTGTGGAGCTAGCAAAAAGAAGGCACAGAGAGTTTGGTAAGGATAAGTGGTATGGGCATGGTGTTTGGGTTTTTCTGACACCAAACAGCCGCCATGTAGTAAGCCTTATTTTCTTGTCTCAGAAAAGACTTTTCTTAAACTTGTCTCAGGACATTTCTACACTTGGAGGTTAGGTTTCCCTGAATTGTTAATACATTTTAGACATTTCAGGCTCTGACTGATTTCATAATTTTTAAATTTCACCATGTTGCATTTTGACAACCCTGACATTAAGAGTTTGCATTGTTATACCTGATTCTATATATGGTTACACATTGGCTTTTGCATGTTTCACATACCTGTGATTTTGTTTCAATTTTTAGTCATTCAGTATGTATACCAGTTGAAAAATCAACAGGATTCAAATCATCGTCTTCCTCACTAGCTGACCAATTTTTCAGGAATACATTAAAGATAAATATATTAAGAAAATCAAAGGTTTGACACTGTGACAAAGAAAGTTGGTCAGCCTGACAAGTACTTTTTTTTTGCAAAAAGCTCATTATCTGAGGGGACTAAGAAATTAATAGTTCTTTTGGGTCATAAAAGGATTAGCTCTAGGGGATTGTTAATAAAGCATAGTACAGTAGTAGCTGCTTTTGAGGTAGAAGCTTTATTGTTATATTCTACACTTGTCAAACAATGTTCATTAATGAGTGATTTTTGAAAATGTTCTGTTAATCATAATTTATATATATTTAAAAATTACAGATTAAATTATGTGCAAAATGACCCAGGAGCAAAGAGGAGTAAATAGGGTTACAGCATCCAGCAGTCAGTATTCGACAATATTAGGCATAGACTTCACTATCCTCTTATTTTTCCCATGAAATTAAGCTTACAAATACCAATAGTGTTATGTCTCCAGAAATCACTTTCTTTTTCCCATCTCTCTTTCCAACTTCTGTATTCTCCTTCTCTCCTACACATTTTTGAAGAAGGTATCTGTAAATGAACAAATGTAACCAATACGCAAAATAGCTTCGGTTAACATTTGTCATGTGTGCATTGAAAAACCAGACCTTATGAGGAAACAACTATAAAAATTTTGGCTTCGCTAACCCAAGCATAAAATTTTTCCCATGCATTAAGTTATGAAGGTGATCCTGGAAAAACAAACCAACAGTGTCAGGTAGGCCTTGTTGGTTGTATTCAGTAGAGCCATACTTGAGAAAATGAGATAACCTGAAAGATGAGAGGGTAACTCGGAGCCTCTGAGATGATAGTATAGAGCTCCAGTGTTGAAAGCAGAGATAACAGAAGAGTTGGGATATGCTGATGACTGCAGAAAGAAAGGGAAGATTGTCCTGGCAATAAGTGCACTTCTTATGATATGAATGGTGTTGAAGAATAGACTACAGTATCACTCAAGGTAGTAGGAGGTCTCTAATGCAGAAAAAAAGACTTCTTGAAAGTATCATCTTGAATTAATGAAACTTGAACACTCTCTGGATAGTACAGCTGGAGAGTTCAGATGCATGTTTTAATAGCAATTATTTCCCTGGCACTAGGTAAGTAAGTCTTGACATAGTGGTTTGTGATGTCCGTTATATGCACTGGTGGCTCTTACCATGATGTTCATCCCCACCAAAACTTTATAATCCTCAGCGAAATCTTTCTGAGTCTTATTTCCCTCCTGCAAAAAATGTGAATAGAGCATACACTCATACCAAGCCTGGTACTGGACTGGTATGGTACTGCCCTGGTCAGACAGTACACTGCACCTGCACAGAAGCAAGCCCTCATCCAGCAATTCCTTTGCTACCCCCAAAGCTATCAAGGTGGACATGTAGCAAGTCAGGCTGAGGATGAAAGCAGCAAACAGAAAAAAGTTAGAAGCTCCCAATGCTCTGGTTTTCTTGTGATTTCCTTCACAAGGTGAGTAGTGGCAATTTATAGTATAACACTGCACTTAAACCTTCCTTTTTCATGAAGATGACTTAAGCAAATTATTTTGTTAAAAAACAAGTTCAATAAATATTTTTAAATTCTCATGCATTCATGTGCCCGCACAGCAGCACATAGTGGGGATTTCACTGGTTGTCCCCAAGGTGAGAGATGGGCATGTGGCAGATCAGATTGACTGTATAAAGGAGCCCATAGAAGAATGTAACAAGATCCTTTACAAGGTAATAGGCATTTTCTCTGTTTCTAATGCACAACAATTATTCTTGTCTTATTCGTGTTATTGCAATACGGCATAATTTATACTGATCTTGTTTATATTGTTTTCTTAAACCTCTAAGTGTGTCCATGCATGCACACATGCAGGACCATACACACACATATGGGCGTGTGTACATATTCACACACATGCATATGTGCATATACGCGTATACCTACACACACATGCACACACACGTACTGCAGAACTTTTTGCCGAGTTCCTCACCAGTTAAAAAGCATTAGAAACACCATGGATTTTTTTCACCTCTCCTTGCCTTTGGGAAAAATTTCGCAGTGTGGATAAGGCAATACCTTGTTCTTTTAAAATAACTGCCTTTGAAAGTACTTCTGATAAGTGCTTTGTAATCTAAAAAAAAAAAAAGCATTTATCAGTCCTGGACTGAGCTACTCTCCTACCTTGTTCAGAAAAATTGGTAACTGTGTAAGCCAGGAGCTATGAATGTCAAAAAGTTTACCATCCATCCACACAGGGAGATGGTTGTCTGGACTGTAGGGGATATGAGGGAAAAATAGGATTCACTGATGAGCAGTCACTAGATCTGTGGTACTTGCCTTGTAAAGGATAATCAAGTTAGCACAGTGGTTAAAGGATGGCTTTCTTTCTTCATTAAAGAATGCTATTTTTTAACCTCTGCTACTCTACTAGGGATTTTTGACAATAAATTGTTGGAGGGAGGGTAATAATTTTGCGAGTTACGTAGCAGAATTCTGTTCCAGTTCAGGTTTGTATTAAGGATGTTGAACTCCTTCAATACCTTTACTGAGAGAAATGTCATTATTATTCGTGCTGTTAGTGTTATTGCAAGGGGGAAAAAGAGATACCGCATGCTTGGAACAGAGAGGTTTGATGTGATAGTTGTAAAGCACGTCTCAGCAAAACCAGACTGAAGTGCTGAACTGTTTCTCTGATAACACTGATATGTCCAGAATCAACATGGAAATGAGTCAGTTTAATGGTTTGAGAAAGAGTGAGCCTGTTTCTACCCATGAACCTAGAGAATAGTGTGCCGGTCTTAACAAAATTTGATTGAAGACATATGCCAAGGCAGAACAAAAAACATGCATATTTATATTAAATTGAACTTGTATTTATTTTAATTATAAAGGATAGAGTATATTTTGAAATGTTGTTTTCTGAGCCACTGGGGAATGGCAAAAAAGATGGAGCAGATTTGTGAAATTAAAAGTGACATATGTTGTTGCTTTTCCCAGCTTTAAGGGGGGGGGACCAAAATAAACAGATAAACAGAGGGCTAAATGATAAGATTTTTTAGCTGAACATTTGGCAGCCAGCTAGGAGTTGTAAAGGGAATTGATGAAAAAATGTTATAGAGCACACTATCGAGCGTTGTATTTTAACAGTTTCAAATAGTGAACTCATATGTTTGGATGCCAAAAGTATTTCAGAGGTGCCAGAAAAAATGAAAAACAGTTTAATGAAAAACATTTGATGGCTTGTTTTATAAAAGCATATATTTGTCTCTATGTAGTTCATCAATTTCAAGGTATGTGGAAAGTTAAGCACATGCTTTTCTTATTTTATTCATGTATTTTTTAATATATTGATAGTTGTATAAGCCCATGCTTCCAAGGACTTAGCAAAATTTTTAATTAATTCATGGACATCTTTTCTTTCCACTTGGAGAGCTATGGTTCAAAGAGAGCTACAGCGCACCTTTGGGCTGAACTCGAAGGAAGACAAACTACTTTGAGGAAACTCTGGCCCCCAGTGTGTTACACTTTCTTGATGGTGCTTAACCCTTTCAGAAAGGTGTAAGGGATCCTTCATGTACCTGGAACAGCATTCTGGCTGACCTTTCTGAAGCAACCATTGCAGAGGAGATGCAAGATGGAACCCTGGAAATTCCTGCACTAGTCTCAGGCCTTTCCTCCTCCTCTGGATTATCTGGTGATTTTGAACTCTCCCTAGCAGCACAGTCTATGGACCATGTTGTCTTTGGTGCTGTCACAGCACCAATTCATTTGCTCCTCTTGCTGGAGCAGGGTCTAGAGAAAGTGTTACGCTGTTGGACAAGGCACTCTCCCAAGGCATGTTACTTTTCAGAGCTTTGATGGTGAGACAAGAAAACCTTCAGAAGGAAGAGCTGTTTCTGGGCTCCTCACTCCTCTCCATCACTGCAGAGCAAGAATAGAAATACACTGGTGGTGTCTGTCTGTATTGCAGCAGAACCACTGTTCTTCCCTGTTGCAGAAGCCTGAAATTTTTCTTCATGAGGAGAATGATTTTCCCAAGGTCAGTTAAATGAAAAGCAGAGCTGGGAAAACCATTATTTTAAAGGCAATGCTGACTTCCCTTGCCTCTTACTCCTCCTTGCTCATGCCTTCCTTTCCTTCTTCCTTCTATTTTCAGGAGGACTTTCTTGTCTTATTTAACTTTTTTTTTTGTAAACTGTGTTGTAATTAAATCTGAGAAAGCATTCAAACATCTCAAAGTATTCAAATAATCAAAAGTAGGGTGAAGTGCAGCAAGGCTGCATAGACTATGAGAAATTTCTTTTCCTTGTATGAGGGCAGCGCTAACCTTTTGCCTTTCAAAAGTGATTCTCTTTGTAGCTTGGGTATGGAAGATTATTTTGATAATGTTCTGTTCTATGCATTGAAAGATACCCCTCAAAATGGATTGCAACTGTTTGTCCTTGATCATGAGATAATCTTTATCTCAAACACAGAAGAATGTCTGTAGCTATTTGTAATAACTGCACATTAATTAATATTGTCAATATAGAAGTAAAACTCTCATTTCATTTAGTCTAGGCCATCAGTCATGTCTTCAGTCAGTTTGACATTGTCAAAGGCATGTCATGTACTTTGTAACTTTTTTGCTTCCTCAGGAGCTGTTGAAATTCAGCATGCAGCTGGATAGATATATCTTGATTAAGGAAATTGCCTTCTGGAGCCTTTGTTTATTTGCTCAGCAATGTGCGTGAGCAGAGGGCATGTATAAGGCCAATGTCTGTGGAACCACAGAAAGGAGCACAAAGTGCTAAATAGCCACCAGTGAAATGAAAGGCCTGCTGAGAATGCATAAGCTATACATACATTAAGTATTGTATTTATCCCCCCAAAGTCATATAGCCTCCAAGACAACAATAAAAACTCATTGTGAATGGTTTATTTTGCCAATTAATTTTTTCTCTAAATTAGGCGATTATTTCTTTAATGGACTATAGGTACGTATATTGAATATTACCCTTCAGGGTGACTCAGAAATTGAACGGACCGTGAACAGAAAGAATGGGAAATCATGTTAGTAGCTGTGCACCTATTTGTTACCAGTGCTCCTCAAGCTAGCAGTGTGCAACTCTCCTCAGTCAGATGGCACTGAAGTTGTTTGAAAGCTCATAACACTTATGCTCACCTCTAGATTTACAAGGGCCAAAACTTCAGGTGTCTTAAGTACAAACACTCCTAGCAATATGGTCTTCAAAGAGGGGAAAACACCACTTTTGGTAAATGTTAAAGCTACATAACCCATGAATCTACACATGATGAGTGGGCCCCAAAGTTAATGACTTATTTAGCAAAGTTTTTCAAGGTTAAAATTTCTGTGCTTTGTTAAATGGATGAACCATTATGTATTGTCAAGGCTATTCTAATTAAAAATGACACTGGAAACATTTTAGCAGGACATTTTTTTTTGTTTTTCACTGAATAGCTGTTTGAATCTTCCAGCCACATGGCTTCTAACACGTACACATGTCTAACAGAAGTTGCCCTTCACCTCATCCTGCTTCATTATCCAGTCTGTCAAAGAAACACTATCCCAATAGCTATGAAAAACCACACACAACATCTACTGTATGTTATTGTTGGCATCCTGAATTGGCATGTCTGCTACAATTAAACAGAAGTTCTAAAAGATTCCCAGTTCAGTGCTCTTTGTGAAGACTTTGACACCGGGAAAGAGTAAAAGCGTGCTCAGGAGAAAGAGGGTAATAATGCTGATGTATTGTGTGGTGCAGACTAAGTACATTGATGGGGAAGAGAACATCACATGGAGAAATACAAAGGAGAAACAAAATTTTTTACAGAAAATATTCCTAGCAAAATTATATTTGCTGTTAATGAAGTATAAGGTGAAACGGGAATGAATACTTTTGTTTGCATTTTAAATGGCAGGGGTATGTTCTTGTGGATTTCACAATTTTCTAAGTAGGTTTTTTTCAGTCATAATTTCAACAATAAGAAAGGGTAGTTTATTACTTGTCAGGTTTTTTCACTTCTCAAAAAGATAAAATTTAAGAACAAATTCACATAGTTTAAGAATATTGTTTGCAAAAGGCCTCTGGAATTCTTCCTTCTCCATTCTCTTACGCAAATTATTTCTAATCCTTTAGCTATTTTAATAAGAAAAAAATTAAGTTGTTAAACTGTACTATAAGACTACATCAAAATATATTTCTGAAGCTGAAAATGTAGAAGTTTTAATGCTTTTGAAGTATAAAAGGTGATTTTTGGAACTAGGAAAGCGGTCATTCTTTTAAAATTCAATTTTTTGAAACCACTTTTTAAAAAGTTGCATTGGAAAAGAAAGTGTGGTATTCAAGAACCTTTCCAGTACTCTCAGCTTTTTTTAAAAAAATAATTTTTATTTTAAACATTTCTTGATGTAAGTATGCTTCAGAACATGTCAGAAGTACATGACTAAAATCAAAGGATGCTATTGAAACTTATACACTGAGAGCAAAAGATGGGGCTGAGGCACTTGCATTACAATGCAGTTAGTCCCAGCTAGATCCTACATGTCAAGCTGTGTTTTTCTGTACCTAAGTAACTTTAACTTTTATTAATTAGCACCTTCTTCCTGAGGCCTAACATCTGCCAAATTCTTCCTTATTGTTTAGTAACATTTCCAAAACTGTTGCTGCCAACCCTTGTAATCCCTGTGGAGGTCATAGCTACATCATCAGGGAGAAGTTTGATGTGGTATTTTTGGTAGTGCTCTGCAGTAGATAGTGCGAGCTCCCTTCTGCACAGCTCAGGGTGCCCAGTCACTGAAGCTGGTCGCTGATACCTTGATGTTGTCTCTCATGGTTGTCAGACTGAGCCATACGCTTAGTCTCATTCAGTTTACCAGGCAAAGACCATGAGGTGTAGTATCAGAGTGTGGTTCAAGGTGGTCAGCCATACACTCCACAGTTTTGGCCCATTGATCACCCAGACCAAAGGACCTATTTCAGTGTGGTTTCTGTTTGCTTCTGGATACAATTCTGCTTCTGAATTGAATGGGGTAGCTGGCAGGATGGGGAAGTCTGACATTGATCAATGTAACATCAAGATAATGGAATGGTATATCACAAGATCATTGTGGATGTCATAATGTGGGCACAATGTGGACCTACCTAGCTGCATCAACTCTGAAAAATTTCATGTTCTATTTCTGTTACTAAATACATGTAACAGGTAAACGCCACTGAATTTAAAAGTGTTCCTCAGCCAGCATTGGTTAGAAATTGGAGGCTACTAATAGCAAAAAACTGAGCAGAGACTCCATAGGTGTTTATTCTAGAAAGCTAAATGTACACTCTGAGAAATGCACTCTTGTCTACATCAGCTTTTATCATCATGTAAAGTCTTATGAAATGTGTTGCATTTTGCAGCAGATGGTTAAAAAAAACCCAAACCAACAAATAGCAATTATTTTCCCTACTTCATCCACTCATATCTCTGATTTTTCTTCTGTTTTGAGCATTACCCATAGAACCTAGGAAGACTAATAAAATCGTGCTCTACTATGTAATGAAAATATCTGCATCTACTCAAAAGGCATTATGGTCTTATCACATCTCTGCAAGTGTCACATGATGGGAAATTGGTAGAGGAAGTAACAGGAGAAGGGCAATCAAAACTAAGAAAAATTGATTAAAGGGATCAGCACAGGAATAAAGGTTTTATGAAACAAATAATTATATTTTTGTTGTTTTAAGAATACGTTTCAAAGAAAAATCTCTGTGTAATCACATCAGCTCGGTCTAGGCTCACTGCCTACCCAGTATAATTCCCACTCATTCTGCTAAAAGACTTTGAATACAGTTTCCATCTGTAGAGTGTCAAGGAGAGGAATGTGCATGTGTCCTAGCCAAAATGCTAAGTCAGCATTTGCACATAAGTGCTCCCGCAGGACTATCCGGATTAAAACTGACTCTTGTAGTGTCAGTGCTCCTCCACAGTTATACAGGACATTTGCATGCAAGCTGAAATCTCACTAACATCTGTGCAAGAGAGCAAACTCAAAACTATTTTTTAAATGTTGTATTTGAACAGAACTTCTTGTTTCTGGGAAGACAGTGTATGAGTTTATCCATGTAACATTTGTTCCCTTTAGGTTGTGGAATGTTGGAGGCCCCTGCCTCATAAATCAGGACTGAATTCCACTAGGCAAAAGGCTTTTTCTTGTAAAATAGATACAATTTTGTATGTACCATACAGATGTACTATACATCTGTCCTGTGTGAGGACTAACACAAAGGGTTACCTTTGACAAACATTTCATTTTTGTTAGAATGCATTTTGGCCTTGAAGTATTGCTATCTTTTCAGTGTTCTATAGGTGGTAAGTTCTTCTGTCAGTCTAATATGTATTTTTTATCTCAATTTTGCCATTATCTCTGAAGAACTAAAACTTCTGTAGTATCTATATGACCTTGTTGAACATTCTATAATTTTTTGGTTTTTAAATATCCATATCATCATAAGGTAAAGTGAACTTTTATTCTCAATAAACCATCTTCATCCTATAATCACAAGATTTTTGCTGCATAAGATAGGTACAGCAGAACTTGAATACTTCACTTGAGAAGTGAAGTTTGACCTCTGCAAGGTAATTTTTTTTCTAGATTGTGGTTCAATATTGAAGTGTCACTTGAAGTATTTTTTATTTCAGTGATCTAACACTTGGTAATGTCATCAGATTTCTCATGTCTGTCTCATAAGCAGCACAAGGTGGTGAACCCTAATTCAAATCAAATAATGGCATGTTTGGTTTTAGCATTTTTAACAAGAATGTACCTGAGAATGTGCTAAGAATATATTTATGAAAGTGGTATTTGGATTACGAGGCATTCATTTCAGTCTGCTCTTTGTTCTCAGTCTACTCTTCTACACTTCTGGATGCTTCAGATGAACCTTGGACTAAAAATGTAAAAAATATTTCATTTGAAATTCCACTTACTGTAGTGAAATTGCTGATGTAGTTACTATGCTGCTGTCGTTCATCGGTTACAGTTTAGTGACAGACAATGAAGTCAGTTCAGTTGGTGTAGTGTTAAGAATAGTATAATTAATACAGAATGATCTTTTGCATTAAAGACACTAGATTTCTTGTTTCATTCTAAAGAAAATTTTTTTCTATCTTTATGCTTATGACTCCCATACTTACAGTAAATAGAAAGAAAATCACATTCATATTTTTTATTTAATTTAGTTTTCCTGTTTCTAACTTATACTACTGCGGAACAGAAATGTACTATGGGATCTTTTTCCAAAATAGCATGTAATTTTTCTCCTCCCTACCAGGAAGCAGATGAAACACGCTAGTGCCTGTGATCTTTTTGCTTCGTAAGTTTAATTCTTAGCAGAAAGAAATGAACTTTTTTAAGAAAGAAACTTTTCTATGACAGAAACTAACTCCCATTTGTCCTGGAAATCAGAAAGATACAGATTAATATGCATTAGAAAACCAAGAGACAGCTCTTTACAGGGAAGTCAGAAGTGTCTACAAAAGAATGAACTAAATCATGGACAAGGACCACATCATAAGCTAAACCTTTCCCAACTAAATACCTTGGCACAAATAATTAAAACAATGTTCAAGAAAATGTGTAAATGGGCATGTAAACAACCATGCTGACTTTTAAAGGATTTGCAGCTAAAAGAATATGGTTTTCAGTCAAAATCTTTAGAACTTGAGAGCTATAAATTTCTTTCTCCTGTGGATTGTGCAACTAAGTCAAACTTTTTATGTCAGGACCTAAACTTTTTTTTTGCTGCTTTTCTGCACCAAGCCACACAGGAAAGATTTCTAGAAAGAGATAAGGATAGGGTTTGATGAGGGCACTGTTTGATGGTTGATAGGAATATTGCAAGGCTTGAGGATGCTAGATTGGAGGGGCATTTAAGTAGGTAGGTATGTCTGGCGGATCTGAACACTCTCTCCTCCTTCTCTGCCCCCGCAACCCCTGGCAGTTTGTGCGTGCACCTTATCTCTCTCGCTCACACTCTAGGTCTTTTGGTCTCTTTTGCTTCTTTGCTCTTTCCATCTCTCTTTCTCTGCCACCATCATGCTCCTGCTAGGATGGAATTGATGTCTGAACTGCTAACCCTCATCTCCGTTCCCTAGATACAGATAATTTATAGATGGGTACGCTTCTGCTGCCATTTATGCCATTTCCACACAGTCTGACATTCAAACAGTCAGACTGGGAGGACCCTCATTTCTGGAGGAGATTTCTGATTTGCAATATGTTCTTGGAGTGATATTTCTATAACACTTCTCTATACCCCTCCATTCAACATTGTGAGAAAAGGTGAAAACAGGTCCATCCTGAAGTCATTAGGATCATAAAGAAGACTCTTTAGGTGAATAAATATTTTTTAAAGTTGAGCAATGATGGAGAGATGGAGTTAAAGTGGTGACTTTCATTGGTTAATCAATTAATAAAATGAGACAAAGTAGGAAATGTTTAAAAGTGCCTAAAGGCCATTTAAAAATTATATTTACAGTTCTAAATCTTACTGTGAATATATACGACTTAAGCTTCTAAGTAGCACAGTCCTTTTAACAAATGTGCTCAGCCTAAGGCCTCTTCTAGCCTTCAGACACTTTGATTTTACCTAAATATAACCTGAATAAATGCTTTTTTGCTTTGTTTCATTTTTTTAACTCTGAGGACCCCATAAGACTTGCGTATCAGTGACTGACAAATTTGAAAGGAAGTATATTTATCAATTAACAAACAGCACTCTGCAGGATATCCCAGCTGAGCAGGTCTCTGTGCAAAGGAAAACAGCTAGATCTACAAAAATGACCTTTGCCACCACAGCAATAGGCAAGTCAGCATTCCTTCATGATAACAGAGAATTGGAACAAGGCCATGGTTGAGGAATTTGAAGATATGAAGAGCTGGTTATCTTCTTCTGTGCCTCTGCTATGTGTAGACCCAAGATACTTGCCATCAGTGATGTGATGGAATGTATAGATTACACTGAAATTCACAATACAGGAACCTTTCTAGGCTAGAAAAATTGTCTGACTTTCTCATGGTCTGAATAAACTGTTGCTTCACCTCACAAGGAATTTTTCTTTGGCATTGATTATATGATCTGAAATATTCTTCTGCCTAGATCCATGACAAAGAGCAGGTTAATATGCTGTAAATGTTCATTCCGTATTCAGCTGGGTATAACATGAGGTAATGAGCTGTGTGTGTCCCCGGAGTATTCATTCTCTGAAAGTGTATCCCAAACAACCAGCAGTGTCTTCCAGGAAATTTTTTGACAGTTAACTCCCAGCAGGGTGTAACAACCAAAGCTCTGTCTATAAAAGTAGTTTATATAATATAGTGTTTGCTTTATTTGGGTGAATACTGTGTAAAGAGATTTTACAAACAGGATAATATAAAACAGTGTGTTTTGTTAAATACAAGGGCTTCCTCTCAACACACAATTTGAAGAGGCACATTAGAACATTTACATTCCAGTAGCTAGATATGGTGTAGATTTAAAAAGTGTAATGGATTAAATAAGACAATTGCGGAAACCAATATTAGAAAATTAACTTCGGTATAAAGAAGAGACGAGGATAAATCCACAATGTTGCTTCAGGTTTTTGAGAAGATATGAATATACTTTAATAATTTATTGCTAAATTTTAGTAAGAATTAGTAGATGAGCTACTACAGTCCTAATGTAAAAATGAATTATTTGGCAAAAGTGACTTACTAAGGAAATACTCAAGTCAAAGCATATGGTCATGCATAGTTTACTTCATAAATACCTGCCTCCAACATTTTTACATTATATGAAGATCTGTGATATTCTCCAAAATCTAATGTGTCCCTGATGTTGGCTTGCAGACAACATTTTTAGAAAAGTAAGAGGAACTTGGCAAAAATATCTGTGAAGACTTTACAGTCATGTTAACCATTGTTATCCACAATGTTGCTTCACATTGATTTAAGCTCAGCTGGAATAAAAAGCAGTGGTTTTCATCACTGACATTAAATCTTTGTATTACCTGTAGATCACCACTGATATGAGAGCTCTGTTTAATGTGGAGTTCCTAACTGACACAAAAACATTTTCCCCCACTTAAATAAGTGGCTAAATGAAGTGAGAGGAATTTTTTTTTTTTTAATTTTAGAGGAACTGAAACATATATGAAATTATTTGCTTCAAATGTCCAACCAGTATTTGTCCCTCCAAAATTCCATTCTCAATAGTCGAAGCCCTGTGCAACCAAACTACCTTTTATGGGGGACTTCACAGGAATGCTTTTTAAACTTGCTTTTCAATTTAAAAACATATATAGGAAGAACAAATTTAGCTTTTTTTAGTTGATCAGGGGATCTGAGAGGGAATTATGGTCAACACCTACCTCCTAAGGGAAAGCAGTCGCTTCGTTTGCCTAAAACCACTGTAAAACATCCAACTCGGGTCTCTTCTCCTATCAGTAAGGAGACAGCTGGGAAGAGAGTAATAGTCTGTTGTGATACTAAAGTTCCTGTCTGCCACTCCACCCTTCAATGCATGAGCTTCAATAACTACGCTAACGTATCAAGTCATTTTTCTCTTTAAACACCCTCAGATAACATTACGGCTGTTCTCTCAGTGACCTGAATACACCAGGAGGTGCCTTTTTATTCAGTGAGGTGGGATTAGCCCACACAGGCACAGTCATTATACTCACTGCCTTTTATAAATACAGCAGTGTCCAGTTTTGAGTTGTACGCTAAATATGTTTTCATTGGCTAAACAGGAGCTGTCCCCATTGTTTTGTGCCCCTGAAAACATTCTTATTTAAGAGTCTAGATATAGTTGCTTTTCAGCATTACCTTTGAAATACGTACGCTATGACAATTAGAAATCATCAGTGTCATTCCAACTTGCTTTTCTGCTTGTGGCATTTGGCAGGCCAAACAGACTGCCTGTAGAAAGGACTATTTTCATTTTTTGAGAGAAGTTGTGCTGGGTGTTTGCAGTTGTCAAATCTGGCAAGAAACAGATATGGGGTAGAGGTGTGTTTTAAACATCAAAGTCCAAAGCTGCTGTTTTGCTACCCCAAAATTGTGATCAGCCACAGGACCATGATACTAAAACCAAACTCTTATACCTTGAGTTTTGTCTGTGGGATAGGTGGCACAAAGCTGTCCCAACTTTATACTGTGTTGGTATTCCCATTTGTGCAGCTGCTAATTATTTTGCAACGTGCAAGCAGCATGAAAGATAGAGCTAAATTATTTTTCAGTTACATATTTTCTGGCTTTTCAGTAGTAAATGGCAAAATAATGCTGATTTCCAAAATGATAGGTCTTTCCTGCTGGTAGTGGGTTTTAGACTGTGAGCAGAAAATATTATTGCACTGTCGTTACTTCTTATGAATTGCTATCAGGTTTGGCATAACATTCTGGTGGCCTCAAAAGCTGAATAAAGATGAGGTTCCTGAAGTCTCTTACTTGACTCTCAATTGGTTTTGTGGTTAAAGCTCTCTGCCAAAGAACTTTACACTACCCTGCCATTGTCCTGAATGTATCTCCAGAACAGTCCATTTATGAAAGCATATAACTATCATAGGCCTCCAAGTGATGCTGCTGAATACTATCCGATGCACATTCAAGTATTTACAATTGGTGATGAGTGTCTACAATGTATTGTCTTTTTTTTTCTGTCAGTGGTTTAACCAACAAATACTGCGTCACGAATAAAGCAGTACTTAGTATTTTAATTTTTAGAGTTCCTCTTATGAAAATTTTTCACTGTTTTATCACTCACCATTTCCATTGTTACAGAAACAGCATACTTGGAGAGCTTGGCTATATGTACCTTTTCAGTCTATTTTCCTATGGAAATATGCTAAATTTGACCTACTGAATGTCTGTAGTGTTTCTCCCTCAGCCTTTAGAACACTTCGGTTTAAAGTTGATATAGGCATTAGATGTCCCCACAGTTTTTGGAAACAAGTAGCTGAGTAGAGAGACTTTTTCAAAACCAGAAAATCCAGTCAAATTTTACATATGCTCTAACCATTGGACAGCTTCAGTCAGAGTTCACAACATCTTACACCACAATCTATCATAAGAGTGTTTCTAAATCTACTATGTTCATCATTCTGATATTTCCAATCCAGGTTTGATAAGACTCAAAATAATGGTGATTAACAATCATAAACAAATGAACACTTTCTACTGCAGCATAAGAACCAAACAGTTTAGCCAAGAAAGGAGGTGGTAAAAGGCATAATCGCTGGAATCCGCCCTGGCATGCTCCACTGCACACAAGGGAGACTCTCTTCCAACATAACTGTTTCATTGGCCTGAAAGTAATGGGAAGCACCTGCCTGTTCTGTCTAGACCTTCAGGGTGCAATATGTGTTACACCAAAAATTATAGTTGCCAGTTACAGTAACAATAAATAAAATTCCAGACCATATCAGTCAGAGAACACATTGATCTACTGTTTAATTTAGTGGAGTAACTAATTAATGCAAGTTACACATTGGATGAATAGTTTGAAGTCTGCAACCGGCCTGGACACGTTCCACTTGCAAGACAAAAAGGATTCCTTTAACTTGTAAATAGTTCTTCGGTCTTTTGCTCCCACCTTGCTTCTGCTCATCTTCTTTGTGTTGAGTGTTTGCTTCCAAATGACAATGTTATTAACATCTAATTGATGATATTTAAGTGTTCATGATGTTGAAGAAACCAAGTTAAATTAGTTTATTTTTAATGCTTTATTGTTTTAAACTTCTTTTCTGACTGAATTCTACATATGTGATAGCCTGTGTCTTCCTTATCACAATACCACTCCTGCCTTTATTTGCCATTGTCTCACATCCATTTGTTTGCAGGATCCCATCCATTGCAATCAAGGATCTGAGTGGATTTACATTTCTTTTTATTCATGTGGGAGGAAGCATGAAAGAAATGGAGAGAATGCAGTGTTTAATCTTTTAATTTAAGTAAAATAGTGTATGCAGACAGTGTTGATTTGGCTATGGGCAGACTAAATGAAATTGGGTAAGAAATTCCTTAAGTGTGGAATTTATGTTCTTTTTGGCTACATGGCAAGGCTACAAGTAGAGGATAAGGTAACAATAACAATGGATTGGAGTGAATAACTCAGGATGACTGCTTCTTATGCAAGTTGAACAACATGTGAATACTAATTAGCATAGTTTAGTTCTTGCTGGATGTAAAGTACTACTGTTATCACTTATATGATGAAAAAAATATCCCCAGAAGTTCAATTTACAATTTCCTCTCCGAAGTTGAAGGAATCTTGCAAATACGCACTGTGAAGATAACCTTCACAGTAGATTCCTTTGTGTTACTTAGTGATATGTGCCAGTGTTAAAGCAACTATCATAGCATTTCACACATGTCCTTGTGTAGGTGTAATTAAAGTTAGTCCTTATCTGCTAAATAATTAACACTGGCTTTACTACACTGGATGCATGCTATGCAAAGAGGAACAGGACGCCTGTATGTCTTAATTTTTTCTTGGCCTTCGTTGTTCTGAAGGTGAAAAGCTATAAGGGAATAAACTGTAGTTTCTTACTTAATTAGCTGTAGAGCACAATATAGAAAAGAGCTTGGCCCCAAAGCAGAACAGCTAATTCCTTTAACCACGTTGTCACACAGATTCATCTTTACAATAAATTTTAGTTGGTTTTCAAAGCTATTTTTCTGTCTTGGCAAAAAAACCCACCTGTTCAGTTTGGAATGTAGCTATACTCCCTTGATTATGTCTTAATTGGTTCATCTTAGACCATATTTTTAATGAGAAATGTGCAGTGAAGATAATGACAACCTGGCTAGCACTTTAAAGGTCAGGGCACTCACCACTAAATGAAACAAACTGTACTTATTTTGAAATATTTATACCAAACTATTGTTCTTAATTTTTCATAGTAGATATGACCAAAACCAAATGCCCCTTTGTTGAAAGTTAGTCGAAATAACAGCATCAGCAGGTTAAGAAAAATATTACAGTTTAAAGTATCTGGTAGTTTAGAGATGTGACAGCTCCATTGTACTCCACTTTTTGGTCACATTTATCTAAGGTGCTTGTGAAGGACAGGCAACTCCAAAAAGGCTTGGAGTTCAATTTTGAGTCTCGAAGCAGACATGGGTTGCACTTTCACACAGAGTCAAAACACATTGCAATGTGATGTTATTATTACATAGCTGTAGTAAAGGAATAGAAGAATTCATGTTCTGTAAATGTATTTACAAAGGCATACATGCATCAAGGAGATGCAGCCACATAGCTGAAGCAAATCTGTCAGTCATCCTTATGCAGAAACTAATTTCTTTGCACCATTTAAACAAAAGGTGAAATTTTCCCTGATTTCAATATAGCCAGAATTTTCCCCCAAACATCAGGAGATGAAAAAAGCATTCAATATTCCACTGAATTTGCTCCCTTTCTCTGAGGTATATTTCACCACATAATTGAACTCTCTTTGGGCTAATATGGCAAATCAGATTTACCAATAGAATTCAGACATATATATAAATTAAACTAAGGTAAAATTTTTCTACACATATCTGATTCACAGTAAATATCCCTGCAAAATTATTTTACTTCACAAAAAATGTTATCAAATTTGAGGTTACCTAGCCTACAATAAAAGAAGGTTGTGTTAACTGTGCTTGCCTTGTATTTGTCACAGTTTTATAGTAAGTGTATGTAATTACATTGATTGCAGACCAGTTGATAAATGAAAACTCATTCCAGCTGATGCATAATAATCTCTTTAGAGATGATGCAGTAGAGTACAGTTTTTGTGCTTCTGAGGTGTCATCCACTCCAAATACCTCTGAAGTACTGGTGAGGAACCTTTCATCAACATCTAATTGCCTATTTCCTTGATTTTTGTGAAGGATGACAAATATGTAAACCAGACTGGCTAGGATAGCCAAACAGCATGAAATCTACTCTTCTGCAAAATTAGTAGTATAAAAAAATTGGAATTAAACAAATACATGTTAACTTTACATTCCCATTGGCCAAAATTACAGTGGTGTTCAGCTGTCTTTGGGTTTTCGTGTCTCGTCAGAGCTGGGATGGCTGTTAGGTGTGATATCATGTTTTCACCAATATGTTGACTTTTTATCTGGATGCTTTGCTATGATGTTGTGAGAGTTAGGCTGGGAGTGATCAGGAAAAAGCATGTTATGCCTGCTTTAGATCCCTGTTAAGTATGTAGGATGGTTTTCTGACTGCTTAGTACAATTTCTGGAACAATAAAGAGAATAGACAAGGGCCTGAGATGTTAGTTCGTTAAGTTTACAACTTTGCAACTTTCCCTTTACCAGATGTGAGGGAATACCATATTTTTTGCACACTGTGGCTTACTTAATTTTCATCAGAAATGTTTTGAGCAATGCAAAGTTTTTCCCGTGGGGATACTTGCAAAATTAAAGACATTTTTTGCCTGAAATATTTGAAGCAGAGTTGTCTCATATTTTGCTTTAGCTAATCTGGCTGAGATGTTGTTTCCACACACACCCCTCCTGTACAAATGGGAAGCCTTATTTTATAATTTAGCCATACAACTCATTGGTGTGACTGTAAGAAGATTCAGTGTTTTCAAAATGCATTCAAAGGGTTTTGGTGGTGTTCAAACATAGACAACTAATTGTTTTTCTGGATGAACAAGAAAGAAGAAAGCAGGCTTCTCATATGAATGGCTTTTCCAGTATTTGTTCCAATGTTTTTAAATGGTAAAAATATGACTTTTAATTACTAAATAGCTATAGAAATAATGCCTTATATTTCTCTTACAACAAACAATACCATAGTGTCATAGTCAAACTCTATTTATCAAAACTTAAGTATAACATTATTATTCTAAAATTAAGAAAAGCAGAATAGCTAGATTTTTAAGAGAATACTTTTCATTATTCCTGAGTCATGATTTCAGTTTGTATGATAATTAAAAGTCAGATTTGCTACCTGTGCTTAAGGTAAGAGCAAAATCTTCCGCAATTAGTTCCACTTTGTGTCATCCTGGAAGGGATCCTGGCTTCTTGTAAGTCAATGGCAGAGCTTCATCAACTTCACTTGAGTCAGGATTTCATTAAATGAATATTTGGGGTAATTAGGAATGAATCATGAGACTCCTGAGTTTCATTCTTAATGATCACAAATAAGATCCATGAAAAGCCTACTGAAGTTAATTGGAAGATTAATGTTCCTTTCAATAGACTTTAGTTCAGGCTTTTTATTCTGCACACAGGCACTTGTGTAATTTTTTTCAGGGTTTTTTTAAAGGCTTTTGGATTCACTACGGCACTTTCCCATCTACAGAGTTCCCACAGTGTCCCATATTCCTGAGCTACAATGTAGACAGTATTGAGTCAGTTGTATTTCTTAAACTATGTCAGTCCACTATTAGCATGTGTGATGGTCATTGTTGGTCACCATCCCCAGTTTAGAATAACAAATGAGATAATTGTCTTCTGATGTAGATTTTGCTCCTCCAGGTCTGCTTAGCACTGGGTTTAGTAATTTGGCCCTGTATTCTCTCCTCTCACATTACCCAACAATTAATTTGGTCTTCCAATATCTTCTGCTTATCCCTCATATTTCTCATCATTTCTTGCTTACAGCATAACCTCAGTACAACCCTCTTGCATTTTTACTGGTAATTTATGGACTTATCTCATTGTAGGACAGCTTAGCCTTGTAAGACTGAGAGAGGAAGCAGCTGAGGAAACTGAAGGTCTCTTTTTCTTTTTGATATAGAAGAGGAGAATTGCTGAAATCAAAGTCTTTTTCAGGACAGGATTTAGGATGGACCTTCACATGTGGAGCTCTAGCCTTGACTAAAGTTTTATCACTGTTTTAAGAATTAAAGTGAGAAAAAGTTGGCAAAACTGTATGGCTATAGTCTTTCAGTATTGTTATGATGGAATATATAATTTTAGCACTGATGTCAGCCTGAAGAACTTGGTCTCTGGATAAGAATTTGCTTCCTTTCAGAACCAGAAAGAAGCAAAGCGAAGCAAATATGGAAGAGCAGAGAGGAAGTAAGGAAAAGGCAGTTTATACTGAACTATTGAGGAAGCCATGCAATTTTTTCCCCTCTTTGAATTGTTTCCTCAAACTATCCATCCCTGTACCTATTTATACAGCAAAAAAGACCTTGACATTCCACCACAGAATCCCTCAGCTGAGAAGGTCGCTCAGAAGGTCTCCAATCCAAGCTCCTCTCCAAAGCAGGGACAGCTCTGGGATCAGATCAAAAACAGATAGGAAGCATGGCCTTCCAGTGAGATTGAACTTCCTTTATAAAGAATTTTTTAACAGGTTATTTTTAACCCTAAATATGGCATATAATTTCTCTATGTTGGATTTCATAAATCCTTTGTATCAATTATTTTAGGTGTGTACAGTGGATGGTATCATGTTCACTATGTCTGTGAGAAAAAAAACCTTCACTGTGAACTTGTGAACGAAAAGGAGAATGATGACCAAAAGTTACTATTAAAACAAGATTTAGAAAATATTTTTAAAATTTGGAATTTCCAATATTTCAGAGACTGAAAATTTCTATTTCTGATTTTATACTGTCCTCAGATTACATGAGTTTTAAAGAAGTTAGACGGATTATCTGCAATTCCAGAAAGTAGCAAAAAAGCACGTAAGGAATTTTCCAGTCTTCAGGACCATTGTGGAAAATCTGTGTTTGCTCCTTAGTGACCAATATGCCAACAGTAAGATTGTACAGTACATTCTTTACATATTTATGTGCCTTTCCTTCAATAATAATCAGAAGTTAAAATGGTTATTCACTTGACTAGGGTCATGTAAAGAAATCTTACTTCAATTTTCCCCTTGGAATAGGAATTAAAGAAGTTTCTATCTAGCTGAAAAGCATAGGTAATACTGCATGGATGCAAGCTTTAGAGTTACTATCAATACTGTACAAGCAGTATTGAATCTATCTCAGCATCACACAGTTATGTTGCTTCTAGTACATAAGCTAAGATTTCTGCATAGACTTTTTCCATTGGCTACAATATTTACATGTGTCTCATATCATGGTGGGTTGACCCTGACCAGCAACTAAGCACCCACCCACTTAGTCACTCCTCGTCCTTTCCCCCCTCCCCCCCCAAACAGGATGTAGGAGAGAAGAACAAAAGCAAGAAATCTTGTTGGTTGAAATAAAGGCAATTTAATAACTGAAGGAAAGAGGAAGGGTGGGGGAAGAAGTGATGCAAGGCAATCATTCATCACCTATCATAAGCAGACTGATGTTCATTCAGTCTCCAAGCAATGGCTACTTTGGAAAGACCAAAACTCCAGTTTTTATTTCCGAGCACAATGTCATATCATCTGGACTCTCACTTTGGTTAAATTCAGGTCAGCTCTCCCAGCTGTCCCCTCCCAGCCTCTTGCCCACTCCCGGCCTACTTGCTGAGGGTGTAGGCAGTGAGAAACAGAGAAAACCTTGATGCCATGCAAGCACTGTTCAGCAAACTAAAACACTGGTATGCTACCAACACTGCTTTAGCCACAAATCCAAAACACAGCACCATAGAGGCTGCTTTGAAGAAAGTTAATGTCATCCCAGCCAGACCCAGTATGCATATAAGTGAATAGATTGTCTGTATGTTTCTTCTTTGTAAATTTCTAGCATCATAAATACTGAAAAGAAATTACTAATTAGCATTTGCTCAATATAATTAAGTGATCTTTATCAAATGATGCCAAATGTTGACTTTGAACACAGTAGGAAATAATATGGAACTTACTTTTTTTTTTTTAAGCAGAGACAATTAGAGCGTTTGTGTTAGCATACTCATATCAGTGATCCACAGGCAACTATCATTATCTTTTGGCTGAGCTTTTACTTCTAATATCATAAGCTCCTTGAGCTGATAACTGAATTTTAAAGGAGGTTTATTAGACCCCCACAAAAAATACTTTTACACATTATTTGATAACACTACAAGATTAATACTAGAAAGGATCAAACTAAATCTTGAATATCTGATATAGCCAGGGTTCTTCTTTCTTAAAACAAATGGAGTGGGGGAGGAAAGAAAAAGTGTTCAGGCAGGTAAAGAGCAAGGAAAACCTAAATTATTGTTTCCCAATCACTTCAAGGAATTCTTTTAAATATTTATTAACAAATATCTTTACATTTAGCAAATAATCACAAACACATTCTGGTTAGAAGATGCATGTATACCCTGAGGAGCACTTAGTTAAGCTCAGCTTAGCTTCTGCTGGCGCACTGTCTCCAGTTCACAGCTGACACAAACAGCAGCTATTCTGTGTGGTATTGAACCATTCCTACAGTGCATGCTAATGGAAATCCTCAGGTCTCTTCTCTTGTAGAGGGAGGAGGATGGTAAACGGCCATCTCAGCTGTGGCTAGAGGCTGTTCTTTTTCTAGTCAAGTCTTGAAATCTTTTAAGAATGAAGATTCACAGCCTCGATGGGTTACAATTGTATTGATCTTGGCATCCCCTTCAGCAAATAAAACAAGACTAGTTTAGTGTGCCTTTCCCGTGTAGGTCATATGCTCCAGACTCTGCTCAGTGTGGTCTGCTGCTTGGTCTGTAGTTTCCACACATCCTTCTTGAACTGGGGGACACAAAATTGAACACACTATTCCATCTGTGGCTTTGTCAGCATCAAGTAGAAGTTGATAATAATTTTTCTCAATCTGGTGCCCATGACCCTCCTAATATAGCTCTGAGCACTGTTTGCCTTGTGCACAATGAGTTCAGCCTGGCATTCAGCATAATTCCAGATCCATTTTAGAAAGGTTGTTATTAATCAGTTCTTTCCTGCCTGTACTGACACACAGGGTTATTTTGCTCTCAGTGCAGAACTTCACATTTCTCCTTATTGAAGATACCTGTTAGCCTAGTCCTCAACTTTCTGCATTGCCTCTGGACTGGAGCTCTGTGTTTGTTGTGACAGCCCCTCCCCTTGATTTATTGTCAACCACTACTTTACTGATGACACTGACCCTGTGTCATCATTGATATTGTTGTTAAAGATGTTGGATAGTGGGGGCCCTTGTATTAAACCGTGTGATATTTCACACATTGCCAGGGGAATATCAAGGAGCAGATCATTATCTTTCCAAGTTCAGCAGATAAACCAATTTTTAAACCACCTATCTGGTGATATTTCCTCAGCTTCCAAATCAGTGTGCCATAGCCAGTCATTTTATTGTAGAAAGAAGTGAGGTTGATCGAGCTTCAGTTGCCTGCTGTAACTCCATTTTGACTATTCCCAATTACTTTCCTGACTTTTGCATGCTTGGAAATTAATTCCAGGATGATGTGCTCCACGACCTTTCCAAGGTCTGAGATGGTGAAAATCAGCTTGGAGTGTCGTAGGTTTTCCTTCTTGCCTTTTTCAAAGTTGAGTTTATCATTAGTCTTTTTCTTCAGTCTTCAGAGACCTTCTAAATTGGCTGTGATTTTTCACAAGTGTTAAACAGGGGATGTGGAATAGCATTTGCCAGCTATTTTTTCACTTTACAGATGAATCTCATCCAGTCCAGTGCATTTGTGTGTATATACAACTTCTCCAAGTAATCCTTAATGTGTTGCTCTCTGACTGTTCGCTGCTCCTCTCCATCCTAAACTATGCTGGTGCATGCAAGTGACGGAGAGCAGACTTCATTTCTCTGTCCATCATGATGGATGAAGGGGCCAAACGTAACAGACTTTTATTGCCAGTCTTTTCATTGCTAATACTAGTTTCTAACTCCTGTATACCCACTTTCTGTGATTTAGGTCACTGGGAAGCTTCCCATTTAGCCAAGCAGGCCTTCTGCCAAAATTCCCTGTTTTACTCCACAATAAAATAAGTTCCTGAAGCTATCAACAAATTTCCTTTAGAAATCATTTGGCTCTCCTGGGCAGCCTTTCCTTTCATGGTTCCTTCTCAGAAGAGAGTGTGTCACTGCTTCATGAAAAAGCCACAGTCCATTGCCCTGAAGCAGTCCTAACTCTGCTGCTTACCTCCCTCCTTTCCTACAGATCTAGACTTAAGCATCTCATGGTTGCTTCACCTCAAGTTGATTATTTTGTTTGTTCTACTTATCCATTCTAACTATCAGAGTGATTTGAAAATGTCAGAATGGTATTAAAATATGGAGAGTACTTATTCTGATTGTCAAACAGGTGTCAACGCCTTTTTAATTTGCCAATTCTGGCCCTCTAGATGACAGTGGTTAACAAAAATAAATCATTAAAAAAGCTAGGGTGAAAAATATACTCAAATTGTATATTAAAATGTTGGCCTGCTCCTATTAAAGTTTCAATTTGAAGCATGAAAATCTCAGGGCACTGAATATAGGTTTGTGTTCAAAAATGTATACCTGGATATTGAGGAAATGTAAGATAGCCTTAGAAGGAATTTTTTAGAATTACTTTACTATTGGAATGTTGGTTTCAGACTGTTTTAATTAACTGAAATAAGGCTGTTGGTGCTTTGCCCATTCTCATTTCCAGCATTGTTTAGACTTTAGCAGATTCCAGTATCAGAGTTAAATATTAGGGAAGGAAACAATGATTATTCTTTGCTTTGTTTAGAGAATTTGAAATGGTTTAGGATAATTTAATCAAAAAATGTTGCAGGTATTTAAAATACAGCATTATATAAATGCCAGTAAGTTTTCTAGGCCAGAACAAGTCTTGCACACAATAAACTTTTTTTGTCAAGTAACCATGATAGGGGGGAAATCTTTTACATGAGCTGAAATGTTTAATTTGATCTGAACAAAATAACATTTGACTGATTTTTATCTTTAAGGTTTTTAATATGTAAGCTACATTCAAAGTGAAAATCAGTGTTTCAATATAAAAAGACAAAAAGAAATTTCTCAATGTAAAAAATGAAACAGGGCTTTCAAAAATAGGTTTGTGACTGATCAATAAACCTCTACAATGGAAGAAGGCTCAGAGGAGATAGGCAAGGACCATGTGCTGGTGAAGCTCAGGTAGAATGTAGGGAGTAACTGACCACAGTTGTTGCTAAGAAAGCTGAACTTAACACAAAGGGGACCAGAGGAGGGCCTTTGTTTTATATAAATGACTCTATCAGTCGAGTGGATCCAATGATTGTGTAAACGTTTTTTTTCCCTGACTTAATCAAAAGTGCGAATCTCTTCCTGAGCCAGCCAGCCAGCACGGGGGAAGTATATGCATGGCTTAGCCCAACATAGAGTATAAGAACTGAACAACAAAAAGAGCTTTGTAGAGTGCAATGGGCTTTAGCTGGCTTCAACCCATCTGTTCCTTCCTGGCTATTAGGGACATGTAACACCGTGATGGTAAGCATGTAGAGACCACTAATGAGAATCATGGATGTATTGTGATTCAGCTGTATATTGCAACGGCTATACTCTGCTAAGCATACTTGTAACATGACTTCAGTATATTTCTGTATCACTCTGCTAAATCAAAAATCCTGTGTAATATCAAATATCTAGAGATAAATAAATTTGGTATTAAACTTTAAACACTCCTCATGTGGAATACCTAAGAAAACCTGCTCGGAGGCTATTGGACTTTGACAGGCTTCCATAGACTTTCCCAGCCAAAGCCAGTTTTTGACAAGATGAGAGCCTGGGCATTATGCAAAGTGGTTGGATTTTAATAGATTAAAAGGATAAGGAAAGAGCTTCCAGTAGCTGCTAGTGTAAAATTAAAGTCAAATAAATAAAATAACTAATAAATAAATAAAACAACAGGTTGACTTCTGCTCTGAGGAGATTTTAGTCGGTTGGAGAGAAGTTAGGCAAAATTCCCCCCATTAAAGCCCCACTGAAGCTCTGTTTCAATTTCAGTGGACGATGGACAAAATCTATATATAATACCACTCAGTATGAAGTATAGGTAATTAATTTCTTCTTTTTTTTCTTTTTTGGGAAGCTTCTTCCTCTGCTTCAGTTAAACTTGGAGAAGGTGGCAATACTTTGCTGAATTCACGTATGGAAACGGCACTGAAAGGTGTACAAAAGTCACTCCCACCTGTAGAAAACAAAGCCATTGAGCAAACTCGATACAGCTGCTTTAATCCCAAAGTGAGAAGTGTCTTCTACATAGCTAATAAATACAATCAAAGAAACATAGCATACTTGTTCCAACACAGAAAACCACACGAATCATTGCTTAGCTAGTACGTATGGGAGGACAGCAGTAAGATGGGAGTGTTGGGAGATTCAGGCACCAAGTAACAAAAGAAAGACAAGCACTGTAAGGACAAGGGGTGCTGAACCCCACATCAGACAGAAGTGTCTTTTTGATACTCACCTCAGAGCCAAAACCACTAGATTAGCTGGTTACTGCAAGGCTTTCACACAGGTCTTTTCCACAGATCCAAGAACTGAATGCAATAGGTAACAGAAGGAAATAACTGAAGACCAGAATAAAGGGAGGATGAAGTTCAACTTAAACATTTCTTTTTCAGACTTGTGCACATGTACTGAAGACTTCACACTCTTAGAGTGTTTGTTCAGTCTACATCACTACACCTTGGCAATGTTTCAGGGGTTTTGCTATACATTCATCTTTTCTTCCCTCTTTTCGATGTGATATTCTTCTTGTCCCATGTCTCTTATGGCCTGTGTGATGGGAAAGTATTTGAAGAAATGGTACAACAAAACCAGTTTTAAACTGCCTTGGGTTTGGATAGCCCCGGCTAGAATGAGTAAGAAGTTTATGCTTCAGTTGCTTTCCATTTACAGGGGAGCATTGACAAAGAAAAACAGTAATCTGTAAATAACTGCAACTAAGAGATGAGTTTCCCTAGTGGTTTTAACTTTGTCCCTCTAATTTTACTCCATACCTTGTAGTTCTGGAGAAATTTTTATGGCAGTGTTTTGTGATTCTATTTATATCTTTGTAACTAAATTGTATTTTCTCCAATATATCATTTATCCAGATTGAACGAGTGTCTAAATGAACCATACTCCTAACTCTGATGTGCCAAAGAGCATTGACTGTTGGCTGGATAATGTCCAATATTTGAACATTTGGTCTTTTACATTACTGAAAATTTCTATTGAAAAATGATTGGCACAAACTTGTTTAAACAAAATTATGTCACAATACTTTCAAAAGAAAAAGCTTATAACTGTTTGCTTTCCAAGGAAATATTCCATTTCTACATCTTCAACGTTGCCTAACTTTTCATCTCCTTTTTCTTTTCTTTCCTTTCCTTTGTTCTTGTTTCTCTTTACCATCTCTCTGTCCTCTGTATCTTCATACATCCCCTCTTTAATATCAAACTTAAAATATGTCAGCTTTATCCCTACGCTGCCCTGAAAACAGATCACTTTTCCTTAAGACACTGTACATAAATCTACCTAGAAAAAGCCTTACTGGTAGTCCCATTAAGTAATTTTACAGTTACACCTGCTCTGTTCACAGTTATCCATGCTAATATATTCTATTTGCCTTCCTGTGCTTGCAAAGATATTTATCTTTTTCACTCTCTTCACTCACATGGGCAATTATTGCATAGCCACAGATGACTTTTTGCTTTTCTGGTTATGGATTCAGTTTTACTTCTTCCTCTTCCTCTTGCTCATTTCTTCTTTCTGTGTCATAATCTCTATCAAAAGAATTGCTTCTCTGCCTTGTTGCTTCTCACACTAGAAGAGGTGGGTGACAGAAAGATAGAAGCCTCTCTGCTTATCCTTTATTGGCCTTTTACTGTCTAACACTGAGGGCTAGACTTTAAAGCAGTGATGTATGATAGAAGAATGAGGTTAGAATGGTATTTCTATTTATCATCTCTTTAATTTTTTTTGTCATGTGAAACATAAAATGATTCATACTTATTTGGCAAAATACACTTCCAGCTGGCACTGCTTAATATGAATTGTTCCATGCAGTGACAGCATCACGTTCTTGATGGGAAAGCTTTATGATCTGCTCGCTATCACAATTTGATATCAGAGGTAAGACCTCATGCCATACGTAGGGGATAGAGATAGAGAGGCATGCTTTTAAGTGAGAACTAGAGAAAGACAAGGTCAGAATGTACTGCAGATGAAAGACTATGTCAGAAAAAGCATGATTCATGACAGACCAAAAGCATTTTTTTGGTTTGGTTTGGTTTGGTTTGTTTTTTCGCTGCCAGAAAGTTAATGGCAGGAAAAGGGAACACAGAGAGGTTTTGGCCTTTTAGGCCACCACAGGCACCAACATGCAAATTTCTGTAGGAAAAGAGCTAGATGGTTCTAGTTCCTCTCCTTCATTCTGTGTGTTCCTATCTCTCTGTTTCAGGACTGTCTCGGAGTGCTTTAGAGTTACAGGCAAGAACAACTTGCCAAAAGCTATCTTGTTTTCGGTAAAACAGCTGCAGATATTTACACCCTGCTTTGATTTATGTGTATATGACACTTTGGTAATATAAGCAGACACAACTCCATGTAAGCATTAGTATTAGAAAAAAGCAATAGTATTATTGGATAAGGAACCATCTTTCATAAATTATCACAACTGAGAAGCCACCATTGTACAAGAAAACTATTGCATCACATTGGGTTTTTGTATAAGAAAGCAATTTAATGTAATTATTGTCATTATTTGTCAATTATTTTTCCTAGAATATTTGTATATTCTTGAAAGATTTCCTCAGCTTGCTAATTCAACAGCACAGAAAACTCTATAAATTTCTTTCTCCAATATTTTTGAGGAATATGAAAACTGTGAGTTCAATTCTAGATTTCTTTCTATCATCTGTAGAGTTTAGACAAAATGTTTTTATGGTTTGTATTTATTTCTTATTTTGTAGTGCAGTTACAGATCATGCACAAGTGTGAGAATCTAGACAGTACTGAGCCAGACTGATATTTAGGGCTTGCTCTGAAGTGATAAGCTCTTTGTGCAGAATTGCTTTTTAAGTCACCTTCTAATATTTCCCTGCTCAGGAAACTTCACTGTTTTCTGGGTGAGCAGACCTCTACAAATGTCTCATCCAGAGATTTATGAATTCATCTTCATAGAAGAGCTGCAAGAAAAGGCAACTAAGTCTGAAAGCTATGTGAACACCTGGATCATGCCAGGTATTTTACATTCTTGTCTTCTGTGTTATATATAGTCAGCATTCTAGGTTTATTTTTAATTAAACATTAATATTAATACTCTCCATTTTGCAACCAAAAGATATATCAGAAAACTATGTAAAACATTCTAAACTTTTCACTCAAATGTCTTTATATGGGTAAGTTTAATGGAAAGGCTACCATTAGCCTTTGGCAAACCAAAATCTTTGGTTGCAGAGCCAAGCTAAACTTGGCATTTGAAGCCAAAACATAAACTAAGCCACTAGAGCTGACTGCACATATATGAAAAGGAAAATAAGTAATACTCATATACGGAATTTCTGTGGCAAAATATTTTATGTCCTGCCTATTCTCAATTTTTTTCATAGGTTCCTACTACTTTACTATAACATTGTTAGCCAGAACTATGAAAACAAAAATTTGAAATGTGTAAACAATGTGCCATATTTAAGGTGCAGTATAGCAGAAATATTGCACTGTGACATGATATAGTTCCCTGAAATATCCATGTTACCAGTCAGTTACATCAAACAGGGATCTGTGATACCGAATATATCCTGGTATATGTTATTGGTTCCCCATTGCTTTTCCATATGTCACTGCTCCATTTCTCATCCTCTTCTCTGCAACACACACTTTGTCCAATGTTTTTTGTGTATATAAGTACCCACACACACAGAAGTCAGAAAGGCTAGTCCGATATACTGAGGCACTGGGAACTGAGATGCTGGGGGGTGGTTGGGGCAGAGCAGGAAATATGGCTGGAAGGAGATGGCTGTGGCAAGGTCAAGGACAGGAGCAGGGAGAGAACTTTCTTGGGTTTGTCCATACTTCAGCCTGCACTTCCTTGCAGCATTGTCCCATGCCCAGCATTACCAGCAGCAACACCCCATTGGAGAAGCTCTGTATTTACTGCAACATCTTTGTATCACGATATGCCATTTGAAGAACTATTGCTGTAGGGGTTTTTTGTGGTTGGAAATAACATGAGTTTCAACGTGGGAAAGTCATCAACAAGGGCATTAAAAGGAAGACTGAAGTGATAATGTAACATTAGAATCTTATAAAAAAATGCCTCAACCCACTTTTCCTTAAATAAGTCTGTCATCATTTTAGTTTCTAATATTTTGTGGTTAACCAGAGCTAGAAAAATAATGGTCTGCTCCTACCTACTGATGTTGATTGCAAACATCCTCATGAACTTCAGTGGGATCTGGAAGTAGTCTTTCATGCCTTGTACCTAGTAGTTAAAGACGGAGAGAGTTGGCTTTCCTTGGTATATGGTTTCTGGCACTAGCTCTGGTTAGTGTTTCATTTTGTTTTGTTTTGAGTTTGGGTTTTTTCCCTCCCTGAATATATAAACCTCAGCTCTGAGTCTTCCATCTCAATGTCCAAAGTATTTGCAAGTACCATGCTAGGGAGTGACTGATAGCAAAGATTTCCACCTCCCATAAAAGTTTAGCTTCCCCCTGAATGGGGATCCTAACAATCAATGACCTTTTACAAGAAAGCAACTAAATTTTAGAGGCTTGTGACTTTTGTCACACTGGGAAAAATAGATAGTAGCAGCATCAAGATAAATAATGTAGTAATTCAAGGAAGTAAGTAGAGAGAATTCTTTTTTATCAAAGGATATCTTTAATTATCTTTAAACATTAAAAATATGAAAAAAATACTCAATGGTTATTACTACATGGAAAGTATAGAGGGACCACATTTTTCTTTCTAGAAGGGATTTTTAAAAATTTTTAAAGGAAAAATGTTATTTCTGTATCTTGAGGGGCATATGTAAAATTATACTTTAACCCATAAATGAATCAATTTATCATGCAAATTATTTATGTAAACAAAAAATTAGGATTAAAATTTTTACTGTAGACATTCTGTAGTCCTTGTTTGTCATAGCAGTTGTATTTGTCCCCTATGTGTGTAAAAAAACTTACCCTTAACCAGACAACTTCTTTTTCCCTTAATGTTATTCTGTACTAACTTGTTGCTTTGTAACAAGGAAGACTTAGCAAATCTAGTTTCAGTTTTGTGTTCACATTGTAATTGTGAATTTGTCTTAATATATTAAAAAAAGAACTCATCAGCACCAATTCATATACAGTGCCTATAGCTAAATAAATGTTTGAAGATCATGAAAATACAAGGATTAATAGCCATACTTTTATAAAATAAATTGATACATTAAATTCTCGATATGTAGCTGAACACAAAACAGATGACTTCATCTCATTCAAAGTCTCAAGCAGGCAGCAATCTCTGTTAAAATCAGTTACATACCTAACACAGTTGACCTTCTATTCAATGGTTACAGAGTTTAAGTCAAAGACACAGTATACCTTACCCCTAATGTGTTGATCTATCTTCATTTTACACTGAATCAGGAGTAAATGCTTTAGAAAGCTTGTCTAGCTGGATGGAGAAAATGGAAATTGTCAAGGATTGGGTACCATTTTTACAATCTGAAGACATGCTTTCAACCGCCCCATGTTCTTTCCAAATTTAATAAAATCATGACGTTATGTTTCAAAAGAAGTAGAACATAAAAGAATAAAGAAAAATACTGATGAAAAAAAGAAGAAGAAACAAAAATTATTAAATTAGATTTACTCCCATCTCTTACTTCCAAAATAACTACTTACCAATAGCAGAACACAATGTATTTTGTATATTGTAACAGGAAAGAGTTCAGTGAGTCTTGATGATTGACCGTTTCCTCTTTTACAATTACTTACTTACATCTTCTTATCAGAACTAACATGCCTTGATGCCTGCAATGTTTCCATTTATATGTATGTTGTTAACTGTAACTCTTAATATCATTGAAGTTTCCTGCTGTAATAGAATTTTTGAATTGAGAGAAATCAGGTCATGGGAGAAGTTTACATCCTTAAAGATCTATTCAAGATTATTCTGTATATATGTGTATATATATACTCTGTATACATAGCCTATTTATGCAAATAGAACATTTTTGTCATGGGAAAAATGTTTGGAATGCACTTTGCTTCACAAAGAAATTATTACTACAATTCATCAATCTCTTTTTACTCTTGGAAACTGAATCTCTTTCGAGTTACATGTTCCAGAAGTTCATAATCCAAACAAAAGCAGAGTCACCATGAAAGGGGACATTCCAAACCTTTGCAATCAAAGCAAGCTTATTAAAAGGAAAAAAAGAGAAAGAAAAAGAAATAAAAAAGAAGAAAGTATTCAAGTGTTCCCAAAAGTAAAAGGACAAAAGTTACTTGAATGTAAGAGCACAGTAAAACAAGTGTTGGAAATAGGCAGGAATATGGCCATGTACATACAGGAGAAAGATTGTTGGCCTATTAGCTTCATGTAATATTTCTACAAATTGAGAAACTCCCCAAAAGAATTAAAAGTCTCCTTTAAAGATTGCAGTTTAGGAAAGCATTCTTCGTAGACACATGGAATTAAATGTTGTTCTAAAAAGCAAATCTGTATTTTTGTTGTTGCTTTTTCATATTAGAATGTATTTAAAAATAAACTTGAACTTGTGATTCACTTGGGACCAATGCATTCCTTCTTTCAGATGAGTAACAAGGGGAAGTTTCAATAATTTCTGCAGAATTAACTCATAACTTCCATTTTCTTACAGGCAGATTATTTCTTCCGTAGAATTTAACATGAAGTTTCTACTACTCATATGCAATATTCATGCATAACTTTCCCATATTTTTCTAGATTTACAGCTGTGTGATGGAAACCACTGGACTCAAAAGTCATGAGGGCTTCCCCTCTTGGAGCCCAGATTGTGAACAGAGCCCAGAGAGCATCTCACCTTCAGCTGTGAAATCCAGGAGCCTACTCATAGAGATACATTGACTGTATTGGCTTGGCATAGTCACATAGGCATAGAGAGAGGCTTTATGTACCCTATTTTGCTGTTCTTCTGTGTCATCAGGGCTGTTCTAATTCCTACTCTGGCAGATGATGAGAAGTGAGATCTAATGGAAATCTAACGATCTCTTAGCTCACTCTTTCTTATGATAAACATAACCCTGATTATCCAAGTTCTACTTGGATACAGAGCAAAACAAAAAGCAGGAACATCAACAACCTAAAAATGTCAAGACAATGAAATATCTCTAATGACTTTCATTGGAAGCACCTGCTTACCATGAAAGGCAGCATGGGTGAAAGCATAAGTTGGTTGGAAAATAAAATAAGTGAGGGACAAAGGTTTACCAGAATTGGAAGTCAATGTCTAAGAGCCATGGAGGAAGAGCTCAAGAAGGCGCGGCAGTGGACAGGAAGCTTTTGGGGTTTTGCTTTTATAATAAGTGAGAAAATGTTAGTCATAATACTACACTTGAGAGCTGAAGATACTGATTCACTTAAGTATTTTTTTCTTCTGTGAAGAAAATATAAGATCCAAGTAATAATAAAGTGTGTTCCCAGAAAAGGGTTCCTTAGATATCTTCCTCCCTTCAGGTATTTTCTTCAGGAACAGAAAACTAAAATAAATGTAAAAGAAGAGAAGTAATTAACTGTTAAAAATAATGTTTTGTTAAGAAAGGATCTGAACTGAAACAATCTAACCAACTTATTTCAGTTGTGGAAGTTGGAAATTCTGAGCTGCAAGTATGAAGGCTGACCTCTCTTGCCATTCCTCAAATTTATTGAAAAGCCTCTTTTAGCATTCTTCAGAAACAATATTCTAGGAATTATAACTGTACAGTATCCAGCCCTCTTCCTGTTCTTTTTACTGTAGTATTTAATGGCAAGTAGCCAGCATCATTAACTAATTTGCTGTAGTATTTCCATGTTCAGTGACCTCCTGTTTCAAATAACTTTCAAAATAAATAGTTACTCATTCAAAGAAAGTTCCATGCTGAGAAAATATTTAACTAAGTCTTTGCTTTATGAAGTGTATATATGAGAGCTATTCATTTTAAGATGTGCATCAATGTAGCAAAATGATAATGAGCAAGCACTGAATAAAGTCTTGAAGGTAAAATCCTTCACAGCAAACTTTCATTAATAGTTCTATGTTTATCTTCTGTTCTAACTTCCTTTAAGCTGCAAGGTTTTTCTATGGATTACAAGACAAGGCAACAAATAGTGCAGGAGTGCAATGAGTGTTTTTTGGAATTATAGTAAATTAATTATCTCTTAAGCTGCTAATAGGTTTGGAAAATCCAGTGTTCTTTGTGTCTCAGTTTAAAAAAGCTCAAACAAAACACAACATAGCAGATTTGAAAGACCATATAAGGTCTCAGAAACTGGTCTTAGCTGGAAATTCAAGCCCCTGACATACTTTGTATTCTACTGGAGTTTATTTATTGACAGTTTTCCAACAATGAATGACTTGCAAAAAATGGTTTGCCATCTGAACTTTCTTCAGATATCCAACACACAAAGAGAAAAAACCTGTAGTGGGGGTATTTTTCAGTCTTTTTCTTTGCAGTGTTTACCAACCTTGAAGCAGTCATGGGAACAGGGTAAATGGAACAAGTGGAAGAAGAGTGGGAAGAGAGAGCAGGGGATGGAGGACAGTAAGTCTGGAAGTGTTGCCACTAGCAGACCTGTGGAGCCTACTCGTTGGTGTTCACAGACTGGGAGAAAGGTTTACCCAACCACATCTGCAGGCTTTTATGCTAAACTAAAAGTCATTGCTTGCTTACTCTTCTACAATATGAGAATTTAGGGAAAAACAATTCTCTGATCATTTATAGTTTAACACTACCTCCAGTAAAACCCAAAGAATGGGGTTTTCTGGAAAGAAAGATCTTTCATCAAAATACCAGATGTCATGTCACCTAAATTATTTTCAAACAGTTCTGAAAACCCACAAACTTATTAACTTAATAACTTTAAATCTGGAGCAGATAATGTATTTATGAAAAAGGTTTATTCCTACTTTTGAGAGGAAACAAAAATAAACAAAACCTGGATGGGAATTCCCATATTTTATCTTAATGTCTCATATTCTCTGGTTTATTTATTTGGACTTGTGGAACAAGGTAAGAGGGGACGGGATCTGGTCTGTGGTACACAGTTCTAGTAACTTATTAGTTTGTTTTGTCTTGCCTGTCCAAGTAGATCTTGGTTGAAGGTACCATGACAGTTTGTCTCTAGAGAAAAAAATTCTGATAAAGTTTCATGAAACTGGTAAAACAGAGATTACTCAAGGCATTCTAAGGTCAACTAGAAAAGTGCCAAATAGATATGCAACCACCTATTGAAAAATGTGTTAACCAACTGATGTAACATTAAAGATACAGAATGTTTCTTTCCTTCTCATATTCATTCTCCTGGTGTGATCAGACTCAATGATTTATATAACTGGTCTGTAGGATATGTATATCTTTTATTATTTATTTTGCTGTCTTTATTTTTTCCCTTTATGTTTAAATGCCTCAAGTTGAATTAATGGAGGTTTCCTCAGTTTCTCATAGATCAGAGAAAGATTAATTACTTTTTTTTTTTTTTTAGTTTTTCCTTCAGTGAAGAAAATAATTCCTCAGTGTCATAGGTTACCCCGTTTCTGAAAGATAATTGATAGTGTATCTGGCTCTTAGTGACTTCAAACTTTAAATTTATTCCCCAAATTCCTTTGAATCAAATGTGAAATACATAACCCCTAATATGCATTGCTCAATGTTAACTGACTTTAATATACAAGTAGCTCATCAAGATTTTAATCCAGTCTCCAAAAGCTTGTTAGTTAACTGCACTATGCACCCAGGTTTATTTGTTTTCTCTGGTTTCAGTGTTAGAAAACTCTCATTGGGTTCAATGACATTAGAGATAAACACTTTATAATGTCCTTTCCTGTTTTACCTTTGTATGATACAAAAAACATGAGGACTGCAAATAGGCAGGATTGGGTACCAAATGCTTTTATTTACCGACAGCACACAGACATGGAAAAGACAACTGTGTATCTTTGCTCTAATTGTTTCTAGAACATAGAAAAGAGTGAACATTACTGGAGGGCCTGCAAACTACTTCAAGTAGATAACTTTTATAATCAGTTAGAGAATGCATGTATATGGGTTTTTTAGTGTTTTGTACTAAATTACCAGGCTTTTTTAATCCAGATTACTATGTCTTCACAGATAAGTGATGCACAGAGGACTTCTTCAGTTTGATTTATGTATCTTTCCCAGACTTTTATATGCCTTATCTCTGTCATGGTTAGTCCCGTCCTTGGCACTGCTCCTTCCCATCAGGACTTGAAGGAGGAAGGGAGAAAGATGGAAGTCTTGCTGCATTATCTTCTGAAATGCTATTGCTGGAGAAGCTTCCTCTGTGGATAAATGACAGCTAAGATCTTTACATGGCACTCCAGGCTTTAACCAGGCTTTTAAATTGTGCTCTGCTCTGATGATGAATTCACTATATGCCTTATGAAGCATGTGATAAGTCATTTGCATCAGCTGTCTTTCTAATGCCCTATCAAAGTCTTTAATTTTTTTCTTTAAAACCAAGGTTACTGCATATGCAAAAATTAGGAATCATACCGGTATATAACTGAATAGGAAATTCATTCCCTCCCTCTACCTCCCTGCTCCTGTTCCTTTCTCTCTCTCCCTGCTTCCCTCTTCCTTTTTCTCCCTCTCTATTTGTATATATGAGATATGAGGAGTCACAAACAGTATGTCAGAGAAATTAATGACAGTATTTCTTAATCTGGTAAGTGGCTTACTAGAAAAGGGACTGCAGTTAAAATAATATACTCTCCATATAGGGACTTCAGTAGTGTCACAGACTTAATTGTTGGCAGTTTGTGAAATAAACCCTTATCTATATGTAGGTGTTGGTGATCAGTTATATCCATTTATTTGACAAAACTCAGATGTGTTTCAGTCAATGAATTGCTTGTAAGTTTTCACTTGTGTGCTTGCTCTCCAAAATTCAGAATACACACCTTGACTCTTTGATAGACTATAGAAGTTCTCCTGGAATGAATTTTTTTCTTCAGTTATGTGAGAGACAGAATTATGTTTTCATGAAAATATCTATCATCGTAAAAAATACATTCTAAATTGGCAGATACTCTTCATTATCAGAGTTATCTTCTTGAAGCTTTTCTGTCAATAAGCTTTACTGTTAGGAAATTAAAGAACAAAAAGAAAGGAGACATAAAAACAATCAAATGACTGTTAACAAATATTATTTTGCAATATCTGCCCAGCATTGTTTCAGTACCACATTTAGAAATTGTCACATCTGTACCCCATTGCTACATCAGAAATTCTCACAGATAAAAACCTAGCGATGTGTTCTTTACAAAAATATTACATGATCAAGGGACAAAACTCCCTCAGTTGGACTCTATTCTAGGACAATAAATAGTTATTTTCAGGACAGAATAGTGATTATGTTGCCTGAAAGTCAATTTGTCCTTACTTCTTTCATATATAGACTGCAGAACTTCCTTATTCAAATTGGAAGTGATCTCATCTTTTTATTGGAACCTAGTTAAGCAAAAATCCTTTAAAAGCATTTAAGAATTAACTTAAAATGTGGAAAAAATACTGACAGACAATTCTTTTCTATTTATCTATATTGTTATATGATGTTTAAACATAATTGCCTATGGCATTTCTGGTATCTCTAAATAAACAACTGAGAATGGAGATATGGGCCATATAAACATTAAGGAAAGTTATTTGGCATGAAAAGACACTTTCATTTAAGCTGTAAAGAATATATCTCATTTGACCTTTCTTGAGTCTCTAGTGGTTAGTTCTGAGTCACTGGGAGAATGTGGCTTGGAATTTAATTTGACTGACAAGTGGCCTCCCACTGAGGGAACACTGAAAAGTGTTCAGGAAGCAACATCCCATATAAGCAAGTTGGTTTTGTGGTTTTGTTTGTGACAGTCAGGATAACCAAGAGACAGAGCAGGTTAGAGGGTTGCACAAGTACTCCAAACATCAGGTTAGGGCCCCAAAAGATCCTCTGCCTGCTTCTAAAGAGCATTCAGACATTGGTATCTTGTTGGACCCATAAGGTACGATGACAGTAGGAGGGGATTGAGAAGGCTAAGTTCAGTTTGAAGGTTTCCAAACATGGTAGTTTCTCTGTATATGTCACCTCCTCCTGGGGTCCTGCTGATGCACAGTGTAACTGCCAGCAGGTGTAAAAGAGCATGTTGTGCAAATGAACAGTGGTGTCTACAGTGACGTGGATTTGGCACTGAGGAAGCAGGTATTTATCTGCAGAAATGAGTGTGCATTTGTCACTATGGAAAGAGACCTTATGCCCATGTGGCTAACATGATTGTGGTGGACTTCATTTTGGCAAAACGGTTTTAATGAAGTATCCACCTCCAGTTGTTCCTCCACAGGAAGCCTTTATGAAACTTGTTGAAGCATGCTATCATGTACCAGGACAGTTTTCTATGAAAGTGTGAGTTTGTAACAGAAATAAATTCCTCTGGTGCAAGAAAGATTTGATAATGTCTATATTTACCAATGGATTTGGGGTGCATTTTCTTGTAACTTGAGATTTGATAGAGCAAGTAGCAAACTTGGAGGACTGGAATACATTTGAGAAGAGCAAATAGAGAAGAGACTCTTTTTTTTTTGTATGCATTTATGTAGGTAGGTTGGTTTGTCTGTTCTTGTAGCCTTGCTATATAATTTTTCAGTGCTTTTAAGGGGAAAAAAAGTCATGACATTAAGGAGTTATGGAATTCTTTATGCTTTGTTTGGCAGGCTTTCATATAGCAACTTGAACCCACCTAACTTCAGTCTATCTTTAACATAAATCATCCAAACGGCTTCAGAAAGACATAAGCTATTGAAAATACACAAAGTGCTCTTTTCCCACAAAACTTCAAATATAACAGCTGTTCTCTGTTTTTTTAACTCTTCTGAGAATGCAATGATTTGACAAGTTGCAATATGAATTGTATTTATTTAGTTCATATTCTGTTTTTTAACAATTATTTCAATAACTATAGAAAATATTTGAATTTACACTTTGCACTTTGCATTTTCTTTCCCACTCAACTACATAAAGAAAAATAATGACCTGTGATATCATTGTCCAAGAGTATTTCATAAGAAACTGAAAAATATGTTCTGTCCACCATAGTTTTGAATTTATCTAAAGGGATATTCATATTTAGCAAGAATTTATATCTAGATTGCCCAGAGAAAACAGAAATTAGGGACACTATTTTCTATACCTATTCGCATAAAAGTAGTTTATGTAATTAGGGGCATTATCAAACATCTGAAATACAGAAGGAGTCAGAGCTGATATTTAATTCACCTGATTTCTTTGTGTTTTTTTCTGGCTAGTTCTTCCTGAATAACTGCAGGAAAAGATTGACTTTGGTTTAAAGCTGGGTCACTCATCTGTCCTTCTTCCAAAAGGATCATCACATAATTCCTAACACGAAATGCCAGACGTCTACAGTTAGACTATAGAAGACATTTACAGTGTCAGTCACAGCAGCTAAAATTGCTTCTGTAACTGTTTCCTATGCTAAGTATAGGGAAGGCTATATATGCTACAGCCAAGGTAAGCACATGTCTAGGATATGGTAGACATTCAATTTTAATGGGACCTGTTTTGGCAAAAGTAGTTGTTTGCTTTTAAAAGGAGGTCGGCTTTCTGTAGCTCCACCATGGTTAGTTGTCTGGGTTTACCACAGGCTTACTTAGAATAGGTCCTGTACGGTATTGGTGTGTAGCATAGTGTAAGATGTATTCCAGCTGTGGGCTCACTTTCAGAGGCAAATGAGATACAAAATGAAGTAAGTAAAAGTAACAAATATGAATATATAGAGAGCCACTTTATTGCAGCAATTAAAGCTTGTGTTATTTCTAACACCAAAGTACAATACGTAATTGTGTTCTGCCTTCTCAAAGAGATTAAACTGCAATTCAGTAACCTGTGTTTACACAGCTAATGTAAACTATTGGAGTACATTAACACTTCTTATGTATTTATAAATTGCTAAATACCCATCTAGGATTGTGTTCCCAAATTATTTTTTTTTAAGTCATTGGAGAATAGATTAATTTGACTTCACATTACATTTCTAATCCAGTGATTTTGCTGTGGCAATGGAAGATCCAGAAGGCAATTAGTACTTATGAGTACTGCTACTACCATTTGATCTTTCCCTGAGAAACAGTGTTGGGAAGATTTGAATAAGTAGTCCTTACAGACATCCTCAAGAAGACACTTCTGAAAGTCAAACTTGGGGATTAAATTTTAGTTGTGAATCGGCTCAACAGACCTCTCTAAACTGGGAATAAGATTATTTACCCTTCACATTTAATACATAAACAGGAACAAATCTTCTGGAGTTCATGCCAGCTCTTGAGGACCGGGAAAGTGGCCAGAGCAGTTGTTTGTTGCTGGTTGTGCCTCTCCCCTGAGTAGCTCTCACCGGAGTTTCTGGTTCAGTGTCTTGTCTTTCCCAAACCTTGCAACTATTACACACTGATGCTGTAGCAAGAGCAATGCTGATAACAACAGGTCTACATGTATGTCCCAATCATGCATTAAGAGTGCTGTGTAAAACAAACAAGTGCAATGTGGGGCAAGTGCTAGAAAACCTGCCTGGGAAAGGTATGTGGGCCTGTAGAGTTTCTGGTGCTCTGGAGGCTGCTTCAGGCAGATGCAGCATGGAAGTACCTCATGGAGTGTGGGTCTGGAGCCTGCGTTTACACAGGTGTTTTCTTACAGAAGACAGACCTCATGACCAGCCTAACAGGAAAGTGCAACTTAAACAAGCCTGTACTTAAGCTCAAAGAAAAACTAGGAAAAAAAAATCAAGGGAGGTTTTAATTTATTCATGTTTAAAATCATTGTTATTATTATTATTACTATTGTTGTTGTTGTTGTTGTTATTGTTATTATATTTACTTACACCCTTAAAAAATCTCCTGAAAGTAGAGATAAAAGTACACATCTTCTGTGGTTTGTATAATCATATGTATATACAATCATCTCTCAAGTACACGTTTTTATATAAATGTGTGTGTGTATATGTATGTATATATACAGACAGAGCATCCTGATATATATTACTGTCTATCAAGAAGTGTATTGCTATTTGTTTATTGGATTACTAATATAATAATATTACATATCTCAGTTATAGTCAAAACATTTTAAGTACCTTGAAGATACATATAAACACAGTCACGACAACAAGTACAGTTTATAAAAGGAAAGGAAAAAGGTGGGGGAAACAGGTGTAATGGGACGTTCAGGGAAAGGTGTATTCATTAAGTTTGTTTTGCAATTGTTGAATATGAATGAGGATATGTATTTATAAAATATATACGTTGTTCTTTTTTAGAAACTGTATATTATGTTTATTTGGTTTTCAATACTTAACACCATTGTTTTTAAAATTGGCTAGGATATACTGATAGCATAGTCCTGAAATCAAGTAATCAAAACTTGGTACTGAAATACCAAATGGGTGCCTAACTTTGTCATTCTTACCATGAGTATAATGCTTATTAATTAGTCTTCCCTGATTCAGTGTAAAATTTCATCACATGTCCTCTAGCCTTCAAAATGAAGCTTAGAAGACTTACAAGAAGGGTCATTAAAATCTAATTGATTGAATGGAACTTTGAGACCTTCCAGATGAGGGTAAGGTGCTTGCATAGCTTTGGGAATATGGTTTGCCTACAACATTGTTTTCAACTTCATGTATGCTTTAAACTTCACAAATTAAGATAGCATTCCTTGTGTAGGGAACAGGTCTCTTCAAGCAAGACTCTGGTCTCACAAAAATTCATGTGCTTGATTTTATGTAACTGCAAGTAGTTCTGATTTCAGCAGAACAACACAGAGGCTTAGATTTATATGGTCTCCTTTATAAGGTCAAGCACAAAGTAAATAAAGAACAGAACATAAAGAATGTGCAGTCTTAGGAGGAGGAAAGAAGTTTATCAACTTGCACAAGGCCAAAATTTTATCCTGAAGGTCTCTTCTTGAAACAGTATGCATCATGAACTGCCTGGGAGAGGGATGGTTTCCTCATTGCCATTTATAAAAGGTATAGTCCATTGGGAATTTCAGGCATTTCTATAATATTTTTATCTTTTACTTACCATTTTCTCTCTTCTAGATTAGTAATAAATAGAATAAAAAATTTGTATAGTATTACTGAGTGGAACAATCTGTCGGACTCAGTAGAACCCAGTACAGAAAAACTAATCTGATTTCAGTACACAGGAGAATACATTTAGGATTAGAAGTGTTCACAGCACCTCTACTAAAATTGGTGCTCTAACAATGTATTTCCTGAAAGAAGATCTGCAAACAAACTGAAATTTGCAGTCTAGCAAGATTACTTTTAACCTACAGTCCTGCTGTAGACTGTTGGTGTCTCGGTTTCATGGCTGGGTGACATGTGATGCAAAAGGAAGGAGCAGACTTTACTGGAAATCCAATATAGTTTGAACACATACCTTAGTAGTATAGATGAGTATCAAGTTCAGAAATACTGATTAATAATTAACAACACACTTCTTTATTCTTTCAATGGAAAAGTTATCAATACCACTCACTGAGATACTGGGAAATTAAGTTTAAAAATTAAAATTGAAAGAATAGAATTTTCCATCATCAGTAAAGTTCCAAAAATTAATTTATTACTTTGCATATATTGTCTTATTTACGCAAAGTTCTATACATGTATTGACTTTCACCAAATCAGTAGTACTGCTAAAATCAGTGCTAAGCAGCTGCATTAATCTTTCCACAATGAAACCACAATTTGGAATGTCAAGCTATTCACACACTAAGTTCATTTTCCTTACCATAAATGGCAAATATTCACTAACATCACCAACAAAGTGAAAGAAAAACATTTGCAATATAAGAAGTTAAAAATCTAGGTTTCTTGACAAATTCATTTCCCTTTGAGACAATCTGGTACATTTTAGTTATTATCAATCAGGAGAACTGTTTTTATTTCTTTTTAGCACAATCTTGAATCACTGTATATCAATAAAAACTAGAACTCCCCACCCCACTTTCAGAGACACCAATAATTCTTGCAATATGTTGTTGGTTTCTTTTTTCTCCATCTTTAGTTTTATTATAAAAGTAAATGGATTTTTTAAATTTTTTTTAAGTCAAAAAATCTTATTTTCAGCCACTCCCACACTGTCTTTTATTATTATCTGTCTCATGTAGCCTTAGGTACCTATTTCTGTATTCATATTTAACATCATAATAGATCTTATCTAACCATTTTCTTAAGGAACTTTTATGTGGCTGGAATGTTCAAAAATACTTCTGAAACTCTTATTTAATGCCCCTAGGGAATCAGTGTCTCTCTCTTTGGGGCACTTTTGAACATACCACCTGTGGATGCCGTTTCCTGGTGTTTTGCTGTGTGCACTGTGCAGGTGAACACTTACATATCTTTTATGCTGAGAGTCAACTTTTAAAATGTCTTCCACTGCAATTTCTTCATTAATAGTCTCCTGGGATCTGATCCAGCTATGTTACTAAACATGAGCCAAGCTTTACATTGACTTCAGCAAGACTACCCCATGCTTAAAGTTATTCGTGAATTAACATGCTTTCCGAGATTGGAAATTTGATTGTGGTGATTTCATTAGATTAGACATTTGGTAGAGTTGTAGGCGCAAAAGAAATTTGCTAATAAAATATTTTAAGTAGAACTTCTAAATGGTGAGTGAAAATAACAACATTATGCCCAATTTTTCTCCTTTGGACAACGTAACAGAGTATACACCCTGGATTCAGAATTTCTGTACTATTTGTTCCATATCAGATACGTTGAGAATAAAGCAATAAATGGCAGCATGTGATATGGAATGAAAAAGGCTTTAGGATATTTCCTAATATTAGGAAATACAATTCTAAATATTGGATTTAAATCAACTCCAGACAGTTAAAGTAATATGAGAGGTAATAAATGTAATAAGTCAATGTCTGCTAAAGTCAGCAAGACTGTAGTCTTAGAATTATAGAGCTTAAAAATATTCATACTTTAGTCTTTCTTATTACATTCTGCATAGCACCGTGCTTTACTACATGACAGCTGTATTAAGTGCTGATGGAACTTATTCCAAAAAGAGTTCAGCACTGTGCTGCTGCTTCATTAAAGCTTACTCAAATCAATTTTAATGCAGTATAAAGGTTTTCAGGATGACACTCCATCTGACAGAGAAGACAGAAAAGTAAGAAGAAGAGAGAAGGACTGCAACATGACATTTAAAAAGACTAAAGATCTCTATAGAGAAACTGATACCCAGAAACATTGTGGGGAAAAAACGTAAAGGAGGAGACTTGCACTGGAGAGCATGCAACAGGGAGACACAAATTTGTAAAGGCTTGGCTTTTAAAAAGTATCTCTAAAATACCAGAAATCAAAAGAAAAAGTGGTTAACAATGAAGGTTTTTTAAGTGTTCACCTAGTGCCATACTACTGGAAAATACATTTAACAAATTCTGTAAATCTTCCACATTTTTAGACCCATGTTACTACTAACTTCACAAAATGGATCTACAGCCAGTACAAATCAAAGAAGAATCAAGTTTGGGGTTTTTTTAGTTTCAAATCACTTGTAAAGAATTTTGTGAATCCACTATTCACCTATAACAGTGTTATAGTATCCAAATGTAAAAAGTGCAAATATTTCAGTGCTTTGAGCAGGTTTGCACTTTTTTTCTAACCCGGGCACTTTTAATAATTTCTGAGCAATGAAAGTAGTTCATTGAGATGCTTTGAGTCAGTTGATATTCAAGTAGTGTATCTGTATCTACAACTATTCATTTTTCATATTTCAAAAATTGTTACATGTTCAAAAAGTACAGTTATAGAACACAATATTGCACCATAAACAAAGTCCATGTTTGCAGAACAATGGATAACCTTGGCTATCTTAATATTTTCTATTCTATTTGTGGTAATAGCCATCAATTTATCTTTTTATTTGCTACTTATTTATTATCCATAGCATCCTGACACTGTTCAAACAGACAAACCTTAAAACTGATGAAGTTTTCATTCATCAAAGATGGCACTATTTATGTCACATAACACCTCATTTTCAATTGGCTCTTGTTCAATTTTTCAACTCTGTGTCAAAGCCAAACCCTAACAGTGAAAGAAGAAAATGGCAACAATCTTGTCCTTAGACTTAAAGATTAAATATCTTTTTACTGTTAGACATGATGAAGTAAGTTGCATTGCAGTTTTATGTCCTAGTGAATTACTAAACATGGTCTTGGCTCAATGCCACCTCAATTTTTCATAGCAGACAGGGAAACTTTTTTTGTTGTTTATGTGTTTTTCAGGAGATGGAAGGACCTTGGCATCCTAAATGCAGTGAAGAATATTCATCCCTCAAGAGAGCATGGACATTTTACCAGTGTAGTAGAATACAGCAAGCAGCATCATGCATTCTCACCCAGCTTTAAGAAATAACATCAGAGTTGCACTAAATTTGAAGTAGAGAAGAAAGTATGGTGGCCTATACAATGTCCCATATCTTTAAAACAGGGAACTAAACAGCTTTGTGCTGCTGACAGCTAACAAGAAACTACCCCTTTGATTTCAAGTTTGCAAATTCAGTGTCATATTACTTGTAAATGAAATAATATTCAAAGAGACGCCTCTTCAAATGACTCATTGGCTTGTTCTTCCAAGATACACATGTATATTAAGAGGTTTAACTCATCCACTCTAAACACAGACAGTGCTATTGTTATTGGATATTGCTGGGGTAGATAGAGAATGTTAGAGAGGCTCTTCAGTGACCAGCAGAGCTGACAAAGTATCCTGGTTAAATGTAGAAGTTAATATCCTATGAAGGTGTATCAATATTAGTGTACCTGTAGTACTTGGGGGACCCAATTCCATGTTGTTCTCATTGAGGTGACATTGTCTAAATACAGTCCAGTGAGAAAATGGCTTTCTTAGCCTACTGAAAACATCCTGTACAAGATCAAACTTTGCTAACCGGAGGCATCTTGGTATATTTTAAATTATCCTTATACTCATTCTAATCCAGCCTTCTATTACACTCTTCACTTTTCAAAACCAACCAAGTTAGGCCCCTGCCTCTATAGAGCCAGATTCCTGCCCTTCTAGAACCATGTGCATTTATTTCATATGGGTTTATTTTATATGGATATAAAATGCTGAAATAGTGTGGGTTCACAAGAGGATACAGAAACAGGTTTTTGCACTGGTTTTGGTTCACCCGGAATTTCACTAGGTTTGCCTTAAATGCAGGGTTCAAAGAAAATTTCAGTGATGTCTTCCAAATTTGGCTTGGGTGAGATCCAAAACCATAAATCCTTCATCCTTTGTACATACGTATTAGAGTACTCTCTTGTGCTCCATAAGGCAGTAGACTCAGAACTCAGCCCAGGTCTTTTGAAAGTTTGTTAGAAGCAAGGCCAAAATTTGGAACTGTAATTAAAACAGAATTGAGGCAGATTTAGCCATAGTTTGCATTCAGTTGTGAATGATTTGCAGAATCCTAGGAGGTGGTATTAGGCCTTACTGTTACTTTACTTACCGGCCACCAGCAGGAGGTGTGAAAGAGGAAGTCACGTTGGTCTGATTCTCTTTGGCAGCTGTAAATCCATTTTCTCCCAGGCACCTATACAATGTTCTTAGTGAACTTTGTTTAGAGGAAAGGTTAGTCTTACACAGAAAGAGATAAACTCCATTGCATCTGCTTTTGAATTAAATAAGGGATATCAGAACATGAGTTAAGATAAAATCCTGGAAATAAAGAATACATTTTAATGACTTTCCTTCCTTATTCCCTATCCTTCTGATTTGTTGTTACAGTAATACAATCCAGTATTTCTGAATATGTAAACATATACTTTTGATTGTAGGCCACATCTTTGACTGTCTCAGAATTAACATTTTCATCGCTCATGTACTATGAGTTGTCTTTTTCTGTCTGTGGTTATTAGAGACAATGAAAGAAAGATACTCTATGCTGTAGTACTTGTCCTTTAGTGCTAGATTCTGCCACTTATTACTGAATTACTCTAATGAATAGGTGGGTTTTTTTGGACTAGGGCCTTCCACTGACATGAATTACATACCATTCAGATGAAGAGTATAATTTCTTGTACCATATTCTTATTCAGCAAATACCCATTTTCCTCATTTTAATACCAGCACCAGGCAAGCATGCACATAATTTTTCTACTGTATTTAATTTTAATTCTCATATATCCACTTGAAGTCAAAAGGTATCTAGTCATTTTTTCCAGAACACTGATCCACATGCATGTTATCCGTCTTAGCATGTTTGAGCTTTCCATCACGAGAAAGCTCCATGGCAACTCAATGTATGGAAACAGATGTGAGGTCACACAAAGCCTATGGAGTGAAACCTGAAGACAATGGAAAAAACTCTTTCAAGTCAATACACTCTGGCAATTTGCTCAGCTTCACAAATAAAAAAGCTCTAAAGCCATTTAATGCAAAAGTTCAGTACAGTTCAGTGATCACTAAAAGATTCAGTCAACCTTTTTTGGTGTGAAAAGATGGCGTTTCAGAGTACATGCTTCTTTCTTAGCTTCCCTTCTTCTTCCTCCCTCAGAGATCCTCTATTTCAAATTCATTTTAAGAATCTTCTTAGAATGGCTTGTTTAGGAAAACTGAAATGTTGGCTACAGAAAGTTGTCTCCACCTAAAAAGAAATGAGTAAAAGTTTCAGAAGCAGTTAAGTCTTACAGACTATCAAAGAGATAACAGACCTCAAATCACATAAGCCACTTTTCTAAAGAAGCTGCATGTTCTTTCATCATACAGGTACTTTGAAGGTCTCATTGCAAGATCTTTTACTATTCAAAACATTCAGAAATGTAAAATGAGGTTTAATCTTACCACTCATTAAGTCTGTGAGTCATCTTTCAGAACCTAGTTTATATCCTATGTGGTAGATACTTTGCAACTGGCCAACAAAACTCACTCCCACCTGCAGCACTATTTAATTTCCTAAAATTGAATTTTTTACACAAAGGTAATCTGAGTTTAAATTTACATTTTAGCTTTATTTGCATTCTTGCACTTATGTGTTAAATTGCCTGTACAGAAAAGATCAACATTTGCCTATCTGTAGTTTCAACATAAATATCAGCTATTTTATCTTTTTTTTTCTGTGCTGCTTTGATACATGCTGAGGCTTTTTTTCACCTGAGCTCACAGGTGTGTTTACATAATACTTACCTGACTTATGTTTAACATCCTTAAAAAGTTTTAAGTAAAACCAGACACCTGCTCTTCTTTAAACCAAATGTGTCAATTGTATGACTGGAGCCTTGCATTTCAGATAAAAAAGACCGTTGCAGGCCCTTGGGTCAATAAGGAAGTAATATTTGGATCTAGATGGAATTTATTTAGTGCAAAAAGACTGGGAAAAGTCTTTAAATTATTGAAAGATCTCTTCTGAAGTAATCAGAAGTTACTCTGTTAATTCTGAAGCAGTAACAGACTACTAAGAGTAAAGGAATAACAATGACAGCATCAATGGAAAACTGTATATTGTCTCAGAGGTGAAGACAATATAGCCCTAAAGGGTGCAACAGGAATTAATACTGTCTGTAATGTTCACGTCAGGGTCACTCAGTTTCTCTCAAGAGAGACCTGACTGTGTACACGTAACATACTGATGATCCCAGTCCCTTTGGGACCTTGCCAAAGCTCCTAAATGTGTTGTCCACACAAAGGATTATTTCCTTTTCACTAATACTCAAATAATGGGAAATTGTCATCAGATTTAATGTAGCTGTAAACAATAATAAAAAGCTGCCATTCTCATCTTGTTTTCAAAAGAGGAATGCAGAATTGTACTGATAAGGCACAGGCTCTTTTCCTTTGGAACTGTCCTTCTTTCAGGAGGTGACTACTGATTTTCTGCACATCACTGCTAACACCAGTGCAGAAGTACAGGACTGTAAGGGTGTCTTTGCACCCCATCATCTCCTAAGCCTGAAAAGTAGCAGAAATAAAGGAATTCCAGTGCTTTATGAACGCTGGGATGAGGGGTCTGGGCCACTTACCCAGCCCAGAGACAGCCACAAAGAAGTGATCCAGCTTTTGACTCCTGTTTCTACAAGTAAGAGATAATACTTTGAGAGCCCTCTGAAAAGCCTGGAGCTAAAGGAAATCAGTGATGTGCAAGTTAAAAACATTTAAAGGAACTATGACTAATGTAGATTAAAGGCAATTATGTAAAAGCACACCAAATATCCCTATTTTTTTGTCCATTTTGGAGTGAATTGGGAGACACTGAACCAGCATTTCCACTTAGAAGCTGTTCCTATATTCCATCAGTATTTGAACAAACTTAAAGGCTATAGAGACCTGGCAAAATAGTGTCTTAGAGAATTTATGAGCATGTAGACAACAGGTAGACAGAAAACCTAGACAAACACATTTTCTCATCAACTGTGCAATATCATAGTAATTTTCTTCCTAGCTTTCCATATTTAGCAAGACATATTTTACCTTGACAGCATTTGAAGAGAACAGCACTAAGACCATCCTTCTGAATAATTTGCTAATGGCATACCAGAAGCAGTTTGATAAATTATGTTGAAATTTGTATATAAATAAAGATCCCCAGGGCTTGCAGTTTACTGAACATCTTCAGGTGATTTAGAAATAAATAAAACAAAGCTGCTTCCCTTGTGCCTGTCTCCACATTTCAACAGGACTTATCTTCTCTAGAAAGATACTCTCTGTACAGCATCTCACAGCAATGTTAGGTCTTCTAGAAAAGTGAGACAGGCAAGTCAGCTTCTGACACTGTCCTTTTTTCCCCCACACAAGTCAGCACGAGCACAATTTCAAATCCGTGTACCAAGTAACATCTGAGGTAACGAAAAGGAACTGTTTATTTTCTGGAAATGTAAAGCTTCTGTACTAAACCTATGTTAAGCCTCGAGGACCTCTAAATTAGCTGCTGAATATTTAAAAAATTTAGACATGTACCTATTTTTGTCAGTCCCTAATGTTTATGAACGGACTTCCTAAAGTCTCAGCTGTTCATTGTTTTAATAAATGGCAAACAAATGTGCAACTATGTAACACTGAGATCTAAGTTAATTCTCCAGGCTGAGCTAAGCTCCTGAAGATGTCATGAGTAACGAACTGTGTGGGAAAGATGTGAAAATCCTGGGAATAGATGGAGAGACTCACTCTCTTGCAGAAGAGACTTCAAAATATGAAGAGCAATGTAAGCAAGATACAGAGTAATTCCTATTCAGTGTTCAGAAGACAACTCTTCGTGTGCATCATCTGCAAAGGGCTGGGGGAAAACTTCAAAAATCTAGTCTATATTTAAGAAATACATTTTATCAGTAGTCAGAACAAAGACATTAAGTTTCAGCCTTTAAGGAGCATAGGGATCTGAATGTAGATTTCTCAGTACTGGACCCCACAGGACTGGGGCAAACACTGAAGACTTTGAACAGCAAAAATAAAACAAAAAAAGTTTTGCTTCTTTAAACCTTGAGTTGCACTCCTTTTTCTTCTTCTTTTTGAAGAGATACTGTGGACACCCTTGTAACTGGTGGACGTGATAGTCCTATCCGCTACTGAAATTGCCCTTTGCTTCCATTGTAAAACTTTGTCTTCACCATGCATAACTTTGTTGAAATTCTTTCTTCTGGTGAAGAAAGGTTTCTATATAAAAATTGATTTTTTGTTTCACAATGTTGATTTGTGGGGGAATACAGGAAAAAGGCTAATGTGTGGGATACAGTTGCTAGAAGGAGGATAAAGACAGTATCTCCTGAGCTTAAAAAATGTGCTAGCATATTTTTCATTGAGAGAAATTCTAGCCCTTTCTTGTTTAATAATGGAAACTCAGAGTTTTACAAAGATGGACTATTTCTGTGAGAGTGTTTTGGTGGTTGGTTGTTTGGTTGTTTGGTTGGTTTGTTTGTTTCATGACTTCTGCATAAAAATAATAATTTTCTTATACTTTTCTTAGTTCCAAGAAATGGATGAAAAGAGGATGTATTTGCTGCCTGTAAATCATTAGATCAGCAAAAAGAAAGCTTTGTCAGTTTATAGATTCAGCTAGCCCGAGAAAGATGAGTCTATACTGACCCTGAACTCATTTTACCAGAAAATAAGATAATTGCTAACCCAGACAACATGGTCAAGTTTCTTCAACCAAAATTATCAAATATAAACATAGTCTGGCTATAAAAGAGAAAGCAGAAGCATTCTCACCATTCTTGAGAGGTTAGCAACGGCCATATTTCTTCATCAGCCCTGCCTCTGGGACCAGAGAGCACCAAATAATGCAGTGGAGGCTTTGGGGGAAAGAAATTGAAAATCATTATTCACCCTGTACAAGTTCAATAGGAACAGGAAGAGGGGAACCTTTTACTTCTGTCTCTCCCACCAAAAAGGTAACAGAGCTATTTTCTTCTATCCTTCCTGTGGGGAGCTGAGGATGGGGAAAGGGGAATATCAGTAATGACTTGGGGTGCAGTTCTGCTGCATTCCTGGCAGGCTAGGTGAAGTGATGGTGGGGTGTGAAGGGGCCATGAGACAGAGAGAACAGAAGGAAGGAGAGTGAGGATGCTTAGTTTTTTACCAGAGTGAGGCTTCTCTGTGGAAGGGTGATGCTGCAGGGAGCCTGGATTTTGTTCTACTCTTTTTTGCGTTTACTCCATCAGAGCCTGTTGATTGGAGTGAGTTGGGAGGCATTGATTTCTGAACCAGCATTTCCATTTGTACACTGGCTCCAGCTGCTGCCTTGTACCTATGTCTGAGAATGCTGGCACAGACATCAAGGGGCAGAGCAGGCTGGCCATTCCCCAAAACATATGAATATCTCTCCTGTGAGCCATGCAGATAAAGAAATACAAATGCACAGTGCAAGGCATGCAGTGTCTTGCAGCCCTGGTGTGTGACAGCCAAGAAGACCTGTGTGAGCCTGGGAAGAAGCAATCCCCAAGAATTCCTGACATTAAGAAGTCAGTTCTCTTTAAGTTAAAGCTACCCTTTACTTATCGACCATTTCTAGGCTTGGGCAAATCATAAACTGGCGTTTTTCGGTCTGCAAGGCTGGGAAGCATTGACAGCAACCTGAGTACTTCACACTCCTTTCAAGAGTATTGGACAGCTCTGTTGAGTGGAAGAAGATTTTGGACACAGTGTCACATAAACGCTAAGTCGTAGAACAGTAAGTTCTGTGGGTTACAAAACGTCTAAGTATATGTTTTGTAAATGTCCTTTGGAAGAAATACATGCAAAGAACACAGCATTGTATGAGCTAGGCAATTTGCATTTATACATTTTTATGAGCCTTCTCAATACAGCCATCAAAAAGAAGTGAAGAATGTTTGTAAATTATTTTTCTCCCCTTCAGTTCACTCTACCTCTTCGATATTTTGTACCACAGCCAGCTGTTCCTGGGGCTAGGGGTTGTGAGGCTTGGCTGTTTGTTTGGGTTTTTTTCATGACACTTAAGCATCTTGAATCAAGTGAGTACATATGAAGATACAGCAATAAAATCAAGTGAAGCCACTGCACAGTATTTTGTTTCTTAACCTACTTGTGCTCACTGCCTGTTCGTGTTCACCTCTTTTGTTGTGCTGTATTTATATTTTAAGGTTTTGCTGTAGAAGTACTGATGTACCTGTTATAGAAAGTCTTTTCATTCTTTGTTTTCATGACACCTAGACTGTCCCTGCAACTCTTAGCCATCTTATCAAAACAAATAAACTGTTTAGTTGTTTGTTCTTGAGTTTGGGTTTGGTTTTTTTTCTCCCCATGGGAAAAATACAGGAACTGAATAGATACAGGACATGGCTAGGGATTTCAAACTTTGAAGAAAAATGAAAAAGTGCATAAATTCCTTATTTCTGTGAAAATGAATACTTAAATAGTAGAGATTAGCAACACTAACTGCAAAACAAAACATTTTCCCTTACCCTTTTACATATGGATTGCCTCTATTATTTATTTTTACTGAATGATCTTGCTTATATGTTGAAAATGTTGGGAAAGAACTTTTAATTTTATAAATACATATTGTCACTGATTTAGCAGTTCTGTACTTGAAATGGTGAGTCAGGCACACAATATTAATTTGTCCATGTTGACATCAAATATTTGCTCTGGAAGACAAGAAGGCAGTAGTCCAGAACATCTATTCCCCAACTGTGTTGCTGCTTTTGTTTCTGAATTCTTTTTGCCATGCAAATTTTTTCACAGCTGTTGTTTGTAAAATTGGCTTGGATGCTGCTCAATTCAGAGAAATTATATTTTACAACAATTCATAATTCTTTCATCTTCAGAACACAGTGGATATATCTGTGTTTAGATTGGGCTATTTTGTTAATAATCCATGGTCAATAAATCACATAACTCTTTTGTAGAAATAGTTTTCAGCTTGCATAGCAATGATTTGAAGAAGTCATGTCTTTCATTATTGTTCTCCTAATGATTTGTTTGTAAAGGATGGATGCCATTTTATACATTAAGGTTGATTTGGATCCTGGTATAGGATAATTTTGCTATATTTTTATCCTATATGATTTTGAAAGCTATATTAACTTTTAAGTGTCAGCTGGATGTAATATGTTTTTACTACTTTTAGAAAGGATTTTAGTATATAGAAGCAATATTACAACAAAACAAATTATTAATAAATGCTGAGAAATCTGACTAAAAGAATTAAAGTTAATTTTTATTAACTAAACAAAGTTTCTTCCCCTTGTCTTCCAAGTATCATGTTTCTTATGAAGACAGGCTTATAAGATGCTCATTGACATTTTTTTACCAAGGTTATTAATTTTGTTTCTGATTTTGAGACAAGTAATAAGCATGTCTTTACTGATGGCTGTGATGTTCTGTGGAGACAGCAAAGATAGCTCTGAAAAGAAAAAAAAACACTGGAAAACAAGCTTTTACTGATCTGTATTCTGTGTCACTCTAGTTTCCGGTACCCAAACTAGCCAAAAAATAGAGCTAAATTTGATATTTTTAAACTGCACCACAAAGAATCACTTTCAAAAATTCGTACGAAGCCTATTGGAGCCCATAGGTTGTTTTCTGATAACATGGTCTCTGAATCTTGATTTATTTAGCAAATGTTGAGAGACCTTTCAGGCACAATTGAGGAAACAATTTAGACTATGTTTGGGGCTATTATCCCTGTTGAGAAAAGTAGGCATGTAGTTATACACATAACGTATGTTAAACACTTTCCTGAATTGGGATAGTTTCCTCAGGACAGGTCCTAACTGTAATTAAATGTTTCTTACTAAGAATGGAAAGGGTAACTAAACAGAAGTACTTTCAAACTAAAGCGATATATGCAATACATTTGTTTCTTCAAGTGAAAAGAACTATTGCAAAAAGTTTGTTTTTTTCCCTCTAGCTCTGTTATAGGCCTTTCCCCTCCTCTCTATTATTGTGTAAATAATCACATAATTCACCCTTAGAAATTAAAGATGAGATTCATAGGTTGCCTGTGTGGTACACAGGTCTATTTATGCTGAGCTGCCCAGCCACAGCTACAGCTCAGCTCCTTGGAGAGACCCATTCACCTGTCCAGAGGGCTGCATGTAGAAGAACCTTTCGGAGCTCTGGGCAAAGTTAGGATTCCTGGCAGCAATGGTGAGAATTTTTTTAAAGTATGTATATACACAGTTTTCATCTGTTCTACTTTTCAATGCATTACCTAATTATTGGAGAGTTCATTCTTTCCATATTCCTCCTTTTGCATTATTTAGTTCCCATCAGGCCTAAGTCAATATACCCATGGTAATTCACTCCATTAGTTCCCATCATGCTAACTCAGTATCAATATAATTCTGATTTATGATGCCATGAATGTTAAAGTTGCAAATTTATGGCACCTCTTTATAGGTAATAGAGTCATACTACTTAGGATTGTTTCCCTTTTGTTCCTTTTAGTTTCCTTAATATATCTATCAGTAGTCAGCAAAGAACTCAGAAGCCATGAAAATGGCAAAAGAAGTAAATAATTTTGAGGTTGCATTGCTGAATCAAACCATATCATGTAAAAATTTTCAATACAATTCTGACTTATTTTGCATAATCTCAGCTAGGAGATTTCCAGTAGAAATTTTTTTTCCTTTAATAATACCTGAAATACCAATATGTAAATACCCTCTGATTTGATTAATTTGGGTTTTTTGCCTGAAATTGTCAGTTTTTTTATCAATTCATAACTCTACCAAGCTACTGAAAGAAAAGCAAGAATATATAAACATGTATGTATAGAATACATTTGAGAAAGGAGATTCAAACTACATGACTTGTCAGAAATACTTCCTTTAAAGAGGAAAGATATAGCTGGTCAGGAATATTTTGACTAAACTAAAGGTGCTGCTACTGAAAGGTTATTTTGTCACTGGTGTAAAGGAACTCCCTATTTTAGTAGCTTCCAAATAGAGGTCTGTAGATAGATCATTCACTTTTATACTGTTTTCCATTCTAGTCTTCATAATGAGTGTTCATGGCCTGTGAAATGGTGAGTAGTGATCTAAAATATTTGGGAGCCACTGCAATATTGCTTTAGATATGCCATGCCATGCTATGCTATGCTGTGCTATGCTATGCTATGCTATGCTATATTGTATGTAGTTATCTGTTGGGAAGACTTTTAATGCCTTTCCAAAAAGATATCAAAAAGTCAAATATCACAGCCCCTCAGGATTTTTCTTCTGCATGATAAACCTAGAGTGGTGAAAGCTGTTGTCAAGTTTTCTAGAGCTTCATTACTTGAATAAACAGCAGCTTTGTCTATACAGCAAGATGTGTTCTGTAGAGAGCTAGGATGTTTTCTGTAACAGTTTTCATTTTGTTTCCATTACAACAGGGACAGTGGAAAGTTGTGATTGTGATCCATTTATTCCCTTTGGTTAACAGATTCTGCACTATAACAATTGGAGAGAGAATAAGGAAAAATTAGTGCATTCTGAGGTTAATTTTTGGCTTGGCTTGAACAATTTCAGAAAAAAAGTAGCATGGCATTTGGCTGTAAGTGCTTAATTGAATGTTCACTCTAATTCACAAATTAAGTATTTCAGAATTAAGTCACTTCAAAATAACACATCAGTGGAATAAATCAGTGAGACAATATTACCTAAGCCACTGAAGTCTGTGGGCAGGGGAAATGACTGAGCCTTGGTAGACCACATGGGGGCAAAGAGGACTGGACACAGAGCTGGCTGCACTCGTGAATATTGCTGCAGCCCTGCCTAGTACAAATGCCATTAGGCTTATCTTGTGCACTAAAGACCATAGGTTCAGGACTCTGATGAGATGGCAGAACCCCAGCTCCAAGCGCGGAAACATCCTATTTCTGTGCTGTTATATGGGATCCTTGGCATGGACAAGAAGACCTGAGAAGACCTCTGAGGAAGAAAGAGGAGTGAGGTTAGAGGTGACAAGTTTGCCCACCCAAGGAGTTAGTAAGTTTTGTCAGAAGAAGGTGCAATGGCTGTTAAGTGTGGGATATGCTCATTACATGCATCACCAAGCAGTCTCAATAAAGCCCAGAGAGATCTAGCTGTGTGTTAGAAGGATTTTGCTCAGGAATGCTGTATGCACTCTCCTTGCTTGAATGGCTAAAAAAAAGGATGTAATTTGTGCTCTTAGCAAAAAGATGGCAAATTAGGTTACCAATATTTATCTGAAATAGTAGGCCCACATGAGAGCTCCTGCCAGTTCAGATATTTCAATTCTAATCCCTTTTTACCAATATGTATCATTTTGTTTTGCTGTCAGTACCCAGGGGATTTATAGGATTAAGTCCCCCCAACACTAATGAAACTTGTGCAGGGATATTTCTCAGTCATCGATACTTGGCCACAGCATAAAGCTGCTTGCCAAATATAGGATATCTATGCAATTCAGGGATTTAAATTAGTTATTTTGCTTTTTTTTTCTTCAATTGTTCTTTCTCTTTATTCATCAAAAGCTACAGATGTGTTTACTAGAAT